>NW_024118277.1:0-12320 GCF_003073215.2 Triticum urartu
GCTTGGCCGTGGTGCGATGTCACACTATGGAATACGTCAGCAGATTTGATTCGTGTAAATATTATTCTCTCTATGGCAATATGTGGAAAAACTTATTTTGCAGAGCCGGACACTACTTTTGTGTTCAAAATCTTCTATGAAGTACTTGGAGGAGGAACCCGCCTTGCAATGCCGAAGACAATTTGCACGCGGGACTCGTTGTCATTGAAGCCTGGTTCAGGGGCTACTGAAGGAGTCCTGGATTAGGGGGTGTCCGGATGGCCGAACTATACCTTCAGCCGGACTCCAGGACTATGAAGATACAAGATTGAAGACTTCGTCCCGTGTCCGGAAGGGACTTTCCTTGGCGTGGAAGGCAAGCTTGGCGATACGGATATTCAGATCTCCTACCATTGTAACCGACTCTATGTAACCCTACCCCTATCCGTGCCTATATAAACCGGAGGGTTTTAGTCCGTAGGACAACATACACATCAACAATCATACCATAGGCTAGCTTCTAGGGTTTAGCCTCTCTGATCTCGTGGTAGATCAACTCTTGTAATACCCATACCATCAATATTAATCAAGAAGGACGTAGGGTTTTACCTCCATCGAGAGGGCCCGAACCTGGGTAAAACATCGTGTCCCCTGCCTCCTGTTACCATCCGGCCTAGACGCACAGTTCGGGACCCCCTACCCGAGATCCACCGGTTTTGACACCGACAGGGGTCCCCAGACTTGCCTGCTTGCGGCCCACGGCGTGGATTTGCTAGCAGGCCTGTACGGCCCATCTTCATCAACAAGAGACCCTCGCGAGGGGCCAAGCCTCGCGAGGCGGACGACACAAGACCTCCTCAGGAGCGGCCTCACCAGGATGGCTCATGAGGGGCGGAGAGTTCAAGGTCGGGCAAACCTCGCGAGGTTCTCGTGACGTAAGCCATGACGATCAAGACCAGGCGGGCGCCAACGCGCGCAGCGTCCTTGTTTCCTCTTTGGTGCTAAGGGGGCAAGCGCAGGTTCAGAGTACCAAGGCATCCAGCAAAGGTTTCCAAATTGGTGCGACAAGACCAAGACCAGAAGGATGAGAAGACAGAGGTCACCATGGAGCCCAGGATGGTGTCACCACGAGAACCTTTGGCAGGCAAAGACCACCTTTTGTCATGATAGCTTGTACTAGTTGTCCCCTTTCAAATTGGCCGTTGTTGGCTCCCTTCCCGGTCGATATTTGGGGAGAGGACCAGGGCCTCTATAAATAGGACTATCCACCACCATAGGCAGGGACGAATCATTAAGATCATCCTCGACCACACAAGTTCACCAAGCACAAGAACACCTCAACCTCAGGAGGCTGTTCTTCCCCTTGTACTGTTCGCCCTCAGCCCAAGAGGCAATCCACCACCACCACACTGGAGTAGGGTATTACACCACAATGGTGGCCCGAACCAGTATAAATCTTGTGTCCCTTGTGTTGCGAGTTTGTCGAGTTAGTTCATAAGATCTTAGCTAAGTTAGGACGTGGATTGATAGGGGGAGATCTTCGCGCGCACCCGAGTGTTCGAACCTTGAGGGTTTTGCCGGAACCCGTGATCCGACACCGCGGTGTTCCTGCAGCTCTACGAGCTGAGCATCGAGGTGGCCAACGGCGATGAGAAAGTCATGGTGAAGTGGTTTCCCATGGCTCTCAAGGATGGCGCCCGCTCCTGGCTCCTGAACCTGCCTCCATGCTTGATTTCCTCCTGGGACGAGATGCGCAACCACTTCATCGCCAACTTCCAGGGCACTCGCGACCGCCCCGCGGTCGTGGGTGACCTACGCCGCATCAAGCAACAACCAGGAGAGACCCTGCAGAAGTACATCCAGCGCTTCAAGAGCGCACGAATCAATATACCCAAGGTAACCGACGAAGCCGCTGTGGCACCCCGGCTCAGAGAAACTGGAACACCCTGTATTCCAGCCCAGAGATCGAGGAGAAGTCATTGGAATACAACACTGCTTGACATAGAACAAATCAGCTCTTATTACAAGAATAATAATACAAGGGTGTGATGTTACAAAGAAGCACATCAGCACGGCGACACTACGCCTGCAATACTACACTTGCTCTATGCTAGCAGCGAAACAACTCATAGCAGCGGAATACTTCTAGCAGCGGAACAATGATGAAGGTGGTGAACTCCACTCCGCAGGGACTCTAGCTGGGACACGATCTAGCGCGCACGCACGACAACCTTGACAAGAAATCAAGCAATCATGCCATCACCTGCAATCTGGCATGACACGCCAGGTCAGTACATTGAATGTACTTGCAAGCTCACAACAACCATAAACATCAAGGCAAGACAATAACATAGCATTAACAGGTTAATTAATTAACAACTACTATGATGAACAACTACTAATCCTGGGATGAAACTAATTCAATACCGATAAATCACCATCTCAGATCTCCATAATCATATCTCTCTTGGCTAACCGGCCAAGCAATATACCATCTCGATCAACTCGTGATCACAACCAAACGGTGATCTTTCCGACGATCACAGCCATGACCAACACTTGGTCTCAAACGGAGATCTATACGGTGATCACTACCATGACCAACACTTGGTCTCAAACAGTGATCTTTCCGGCGATCACTACCATGACCAACACTTGGCCTCCAACATCATCATCAACATCCTGTGAATTTGTACTGCTCAAAATATCAACATATATATATATATATCACCTATAAGTCATTCTGTCATGTGATTTCTGATCGAACGGTGTGACCTAGTAAGAACTTGCGCCCATTGACCGAGGACGCGGCTATCGATAGATTAAACACACACACTCTGCAGAGGTAGCGCACTTTACACACACCACGGAATCCATGGCCTCGCACTCCCATTCGGGTGGACCAACAACATTCCGACAAAACCGATCTACTGCCATGACAATCTCCCGGCCACTCCGACCAACTCCCCTCTGGGCCAGGTCATGGGTGGCCCCGTGCCTACCAAAGGCACCAACGGCCACCGTTGTGGCCAAACATAAACTGTCACAAACAGGGACAAAAAGGCGCCTAACAATAACTATGAGCACACAAGGTTATGTCTGCTTATCGGGCGAGGGTACCGCACGCCCATAACCTTCCCTCTTTGGAGGCACCGACGAGAGGCACGACAATAGACCACATTAGGGCCTTCCATAAAAGGAAAATGTGGTTGCACTGGAAAAAGCCCGGTTCGGTGGCACCTGACCAAATTAATGACGGAATTTATCCCCAAAATATAACAGTAATGACTGATACTCCGATATCATCTATCAACCTATAATCCAAGTCATAGCATACCCAACAAATAATCCAAGCATCATAACGTCATACCAAGATACTCCGAGGATATTGCAACACTACTATCATGATGAATTCAAGAACTATAATACTACTACTCAAATATCAAGAACTAACTATCCAGCTACGATCCACATGCAAGCATCATCTCCAACAATAATATCATCTAGCGTCATGATGAAAATAACACTGACCACTAATAATCCAAAAGCAACATGATATCCAGAGTAGTACTCCAAAATAATACCAGATACCATCATGAAAATAATCATAATAGCCACTAAGAATCCAAAGCACATGTCATCCACATAATCCTCAAAACATAAGTCCTAGAACTCCAAGCAATATCATGGAAATATCAAGATCAAAACCATACTCCAAGAAATGCCATGAACAAATCATACATAGCTAATGCAATATTTTAAACAAGTTCAAATAAATAAACCATGTCACTTCATTGCAATCATGCAAATGGAGGGTGTGGCTTGCCTGGGATGGAAGAAATCACCGAGAAGAAGTGCGAGAAGCTCGCGAAAAGAATCACCGAAAAACGTATTCTCTCAGAGGGGGCTGAATAAAGTTAGGGGCAAAATGACCATTTTGATGATGTTAGAACATGGTGAAAATGATTCCATCGGAACGGGCTCAATGATACGAAGAAGTGGGCTTTGGAATCACCTGATTTGGTGCTATGGGTAAAAAGATATGAATGTTTTTCTACGAGGGACCTATCTGTAAAGAAATCATCACAAATAGGCCCTCGGCTAGAAAAACAGAACGTGTACTACGGAGAAATATGCCTTCTTCTCTGGAAAATGTATTCCTCACTAAAACAGAGAGAAAATACGCTTTCAGAAAAGGAAAACGTACTTTGGCTGAAGCAAAGGGAAAATACGCTTTCTGGAAATGAAAACATACTCATGAGTTTGCACCTTCACTTAATCCAGTCAGCAGGGTGCGGAGCCGGGCCTCAGGGTCGCTGATGGGTGGGTCCCATGGGGCTGGGGCCCGTCACTTATCCATGCTGGACCGGGCAGAGTCAATGTTGTGTGGCTTACACGTGGGGCCCGCGACTGACTCCTCTCCTCCCTCCTGCTTCCTTCTTCTTCCCCGTGACGGGCAGAGAAAGAAGCGAGGTCGCACGGTGCTGGCACTGGCCCTGCTGTTCCCGGCCACCTCCGGTCGAGCTGCGGGCACTAACGAGTGCGGAAAGAGGAGCTTCTCCCACCTGGAGCAGAAGCAGGCGCCGGGGAGGGGTGTGGCCGCGTCCCCACGTGGTGGCAGAGAACCCGTGACGGCGGCCGGACTAGGGGACTCACGGCCACGAGCACTTCGGCGCCGAACTGAGGGGTGGGGGAGGGGTGCCGGACTACAGGAAATCCTCTGGTGGTGGTAGAGTGGAGGGAGAAGCTCGGGCTTGAGCCAATTTAGGCCAAAACCGAGACGTGTATGGAGGCCATGGAGGAGGAATGAGGGGCTCTAGAGCTCGGGTGAGTAGCTAGGGAGGGGGTAGTGAAGTGAGGGGGAGCAGTTGGTGATCTCGGTAGCGATCAGGGATGGCTTTTTATAGCCGGGGGGAGGGGCACGAGCTCGGGTGTCGCCTAGCACGTCCGGCCGAGGCTCTGACGAGCTCATCGAGCACGGGAGGGCGCGGGAACACGACGAGGGGGGGTGCGGACGAGCCGCAAAAGTCACGGAGATGAGCGGAGCTCGGGGACAAGAAGAGGAAGAGGACACCGAGGAGGGAAACGACGGTCGGCTATAGCACGTCCGTGGGCACGAGAGCTGACAGAGGGCTTAAGGAAAGGGAAGTGACTCCAGGAGGACGGCGACGATGCGGCCAGCTGCTGGACACGCTCACGCGCGTGAAGACGACGAGAGAGGGAAGGGCCCGAGCAAGAGGCCATCCAGGGCGTGACCAACGGCAGCAGAGCGCGCGCACTGTGGTGCCATCATCATAGTCACCATGTGAACTGGGGCATTCAATGCTCTACAGCACCCAAAACGTTGTCTAGCTGATAGTCCATCCAGGGGAGGTTGCAACTGAGGTGGTAGATCGGTGAAAAGAGGTCTGGTTAAATGGTAATCGTCGTCTGAAGTTTACTGCAGTAAATTTGACCATGCACTGGTGATCAATAGGGAAGTGCTTAGGCGAAATGGATTTGTCTGAGATTATTAGCTTAAGAAGGACTATGATTCTGGAGAGTTTGAGGGGAAATGGACCATTAATTAATATGGTTGCTTTGTAACTATCATTATTGGTCCAGAATCAAAATCATGATGCTTCACTCACATAGAGTAACCACTTAAGATGAAATTTTGCAAGGCTTAGTGATTTGGTCATAAGAAGATGCTGTAAGTTTTTTGCACCAAATGGATTCACCAAAATGGTACTTCCTTCACAGCTATCCCCTCTGTCCAGAAACTTGCAAAAATTATAGGGAAATATTGGCTAGGTGAAATGGTGCAAAATTTGGTGGAGAGAGGTTTTATGGTCATGAGAGTGCTCTGAAAAAATTTCAGTCAAAATGAAGCAATATAAAATGTACTAGCTTCACAATCTGAAAATATTGCCAGAAACAAATAGTTGATGTTGTGCTCACATAGATCCAGGGATGGAGCTGAAATTTGAAGGAGGCTAATTATATGATCACATGAAGAGGCATGCAAAATTTCAACTTATTTGGGTTCTCCTAGCTAGTACTTCCTTCACAGTGGCTTCTGTTTGACAAATACTTTGAAAAAATCACTGAGGAATATTGGCTGGGAAAATAAAGTTGAATTTTGGCATGAGGCTATTATTTGGACATAATAACATGCCCAAAAGTTTTGGGAGCAATCAGGAAAGGATAGGTGGCACTTCCTTCATAGAAAGCCACACTGGACAAAAATGAAGAATAATTATTGGAGAATTATTCTTGGGCTAGGATAGGAAAGTTTGGGCATATTTGAGAAACATATGACCCAAAGGATTTATGATAATTATTTGGGAATTTTTGGATGGACAGAAATATAGGTTGCTTCACAACCTAGGGTAGATAGGAGTATTCCTTTAATAGAAAAAAGGAATATTTCCTAGAAAAAGATTTTAGGGTTTGGTCAAGAAGTGAAGTGACATGATCTTGGCAAGGTTTTGAGAATGATGAGCCACTTGGGAGAGGCAATGAAGATGATTTCCCAGGTGGCAAGGCCACAGAATCACTCCAAAAAGAATAACAGAGCAAAAACCAATAAATCAAAAAGAAAAAGAAAAGGGCCAAAATCCAGGCTGTTACAACTCTTACACCCTTAAAGAAATCTCGTCCTCGAGATTTAGTTGCTCTGGGAACGAGTATGACTTGAGGATACCATTTCCAACTTGGGTATCCTTTTTCCTTTATTTATTGTTCCCCCAAGAATTTCAGATGATCAACTTACCTTGCTCTAGGGTGGCTTGCTTCACCTTTCCCCAAATTCTAACGAGTTTTCGCTCATATACCACTTCCTTTTGCTGACGTGAATTTTCTCATATCTGCGGTGATATCCAATGGATCTGAGCATAAATTTTCGTTCGGTCATGAAAACCTTTTTACTTCTGTCATGGGGTTGCTTCAAATAAATGCAAGCCTTCTGGGTTCAAAAAATGCTTAGAATTAATCATGGCCATCTTCTAACGGGATCTGACTGCTCATAGGTGGTGCTATTTTATTTTGATTTACTCCTTTGGCTCGAGCATGAGATATGTACCGAAGATTCAACTGCCTTTTGTCAGGAGCAATATAACGGTGTATGGGGTTATAGTTGTGTCAGACCTCAAAAATTTACATCTTGAGATTGGCCCAACAGGGGGCTGACATAGAAATGCTTTTCCTAACAGACTGACCGTGTACTTGATTTCGTCGGCGAGTATACCGGGTCTGAGCTGATTGTTCAGCTTTTGATTTTCTCATTTTGTCGGTATACTTATTTGGATTTTCCACACTAACCATTCCAAGCGGGTCAGCGGGATATGAAATTCTTGTAACACAGAGTAGGCCTCTGGGGGTATGCCTTTGTGGATCCATATGGAATTATGGCCTCTAACTGATTTGGGTATCCGGACCCTGATGGTCATGCCAAAATCATCATACCTTTGTTGTCAGTCTCACCTTTTAACGGTCATGGTTTTCTTTGTTAGGATACCTTACTGAAATAACTTTTCTTCGTATGACCATGGACGTGATTAGTGCAATATTTTTGACATTATTCCTTGTGCCTATTTACTGACCTGGGTCCGCACACATATGACATATACCCAGGGTTTGTACCTGTACGGAGCTCATTGCTGAGGCCAATCATACAAGAAGGTGACAAGGTTTTAGGACCTCTCCTTGTCATTTGCGGGAATAATGACCTTGATGACCATTGTCAAGACGGTTGATTCTGTGATGTCATCTCCAGATCTTGTAGATCCATGTAATTCATGAGATGTATCTCTGCTTATTTTCTTTTGCCTGACTCATGAGGTTGTGGGATCCTTACCTTCCTTAGCTATATCTGTTGGATCCTTGCCACATCTCGTATGAGTGACTAATGTGACTAGGGATGCATGCTCACCAAATATCAGAATCATATGCAACCAAACACTTGATTTCTGAAGAAGAGACATGCCATGATGGACTTGTGCTTCCAACAAAAATGTTGCGAGTCTGGTTCTTGAGCGGTACTGCCATACATTGGCAACTCTTCATATAACCTCTAGGGACGGTGTAATAGTATGATACTGACGCAGACTGAATCGCTTATGGGAGAAGCCATCCGAGTAGCTTGCTGAGGAAGACTTGTTAACTTCTGCTCAAATCTTTCGTCTGGGTAGCGTGCAGAATAAGGCTCTATAGCTTGCACACAAAGCTTGGTCTGATTATTGTGCTGGAAAAGCCTTAGTTCCGTACTTGAGAAGCTTCTCCTCGGGTTTGCTTGTTGAGAAAAATTCATTTTCGTTTGTCAAAAGATTTTACCAAGGTATCTTGCTGAAAAAGACTGGGTATCTTGGACCAGAAATTGCTCACATATCATGCTGAGGAAAAATTTAGGAGCCTTGCATCATAAATTTCTTCCGATAACGTGTGGAAGAAGACTGAGTTTCTTACATCCAAAGCTTCATACTAATATGCAGACTGAAATCTACACACACGCCCATAATATTCTGTGGCTGATTATTTGCATGAGAAAATTTGTTTGACTATCTTCCTTGAGCATATGACATTCTAACTTTATTTCGGATGATAACATATTTCAAGCATCATGCATTGCTGAGCCAAAATTTTGTATATGACCCATACCTTTGACTGAAAATATACCGTTGATCTTGTACCTAACTTGTCTTTCCGCTGACTTGATCATTAATGCCGTGAGGATTTTGTACTGATGTAGACTTGAGTTATCAGTACTGTTGTGAAGAGTGCACACTAATGCAAAATTGATTATCAGCCTCAAAACCAGATATTCCCCATTTCACTGCAGTCGGCTGAGAATTCCATTCTGTTTAGCTGAGTTTCCAACTATTTGAACTCCTTATTACTTCTTCGAGTCTGGTGTCAGTTGATGAGCAACTCTTTATAGGGGAGAAAATAATGTAACACCGGGGCCCAAAAAGAAAGAAAGAAAAGAAAACTCCACTAAACAAAAGCACACAACAACAATCACTACACACTCAATCAATGTCACATATTACTGCTAGCCACACAATATGCATGCCTACTTGAGCACACAAATCTCGCGGGATCTCCAGTACTACGATCTAGCATGTTGTGCTATGTGCACGAGGACGAATGAATGTGTGGAAGAAATTGGTGTAAACCGTGCTACACCAAGTGCTAGCTTAGCCAGGTAGCAACCTGGACTAGCTCGGAAGCGAGGACGTACTTGGTAACCATGTAGCAGGACACAAATGTCGTTGCCACATTATTATCAAGCGGACGGAAAATATCCGTACTCGTCCAAGAAATAAGGATAGCGGGGAAACTGAGTCTACTGGAATTGCCCTTTCTTGATTACTAAGACTATTAAGGGTTGCCAACACGATAAGAAAAAGGATGATCCGGGGTAGAAGCATGCCTAGCACCGAAATAAAATGGGGCTAAAGGAAGGACTTTGGCGCGATACCTAAGCACCATTTTTGCAAACAGTGTCGGGATCACTTCGCATCACTCTGCTGGGACAGAAATGACGCCAAACACCGAAGAACAAGTAAGAAAAGAAAACTGGAGAAATGCAAAGGCTGAGCTATATGGATCTGAGCCGATGCCAGCTACACTCACCAGATAAACCGTTAGCAACAAATACTAAAGCTATATGCATGCTGAGCAACAAACAAATGCAGCAACCAAATGCAACAAACAAGGTAGACTCTATACTACCGATTACTACTGGTTTCTACCGCTCGCACTGACTAGGGCGTGCCACAGCCAGACCTGCTCTGATACCAAGCGTTGTGGCACCCCGGCTCAAAGAAACCGGTACGCCCCGTATTCTAGCCTAGAGATCGAGGAGAAGTCTCTGGGATACGCCACTGCTTGACATAGAACAAATCAGCTCTTATTACAAGAATAATAATACAAGGGTCTGATGTTACAAAGAAGCACATTAGCACGGCGACACTATGCCTGCGATACTACACTTTCTCTATGCTAGCAGCGAAACAACTCGTAGCAGCGGAACAACGACGAAGGTGGTGAACTCCACTCCGCAAGGACTCTGGCTGGGACATGATCTAGCTTGCACGCATGACAACCTTGAAAAGCAGTCAAGCAATCATGGCATCACCTGTAATCTGGCATAACATGCCAGGTTAGTACATTGAATGTACTTGCAAGCTCACAACAACCATAAACATCAAGGCAAGACAATAACATAGCATTAATAGGTTAATTAATTAACAACTACCATGATGAACAACTACTAAGCCTGGGATGAAACTAATTCAATACCGATAAATCACCATCTCAGATCTCCATAATCATATCACTCTTGGCTAACAAACGGTGATCACAACCAAACGGTGATCTTTCCGGCGATCACGGCCATGACCAACACTTGGTCTCAAACGGTGATCTTTCCAGCGATCACTACCATGACCAACACTTGGTCTCAAACGGTGATCTTTCCAGCGATCACTACCATGACCAACACTTGTCCTCCAACATCGTCATCAACATCCTGTCAATCTGTACTGCTCAAAATATCAACATATATATATATATCATATATAAGTCATTCCATCATGTGATTGTTGATCGAACGGTGTGACCTAGTATGAACTTGTGCCCATTGACCGAGGACGCGGCTATCGATAGATTAAACACACACACACACACACACTGCAGAGGTAGCGCACTTTACCCACACCACGAAACCAATGGCCTCGCACTCCCATTCGGGTGGACCAAAGGCATTCCGACAAAGCCGATCTACTGCCATGACACTCTCTCGGCCACTCCGACCAACTCCCCTCTAGGCCAGGTCATGGGTGGCCCCGTGCCTACCAAAGGCACCAACAACCACCGTCGTGGCCAAACATAAACCGTCCCAAACAGGGACAAAAAGGTGACTAACAACAACTACGGGCACACAAGGTTATGTCTGCTTACCAGGTCAAGGTACCGCACGCCCATAACCTTCCCTCGTTGGAGGCACCGGCGAGAGGCAGGACAATAGACCGCATTAGGGCCTTCCCATAAAAGGCAAATGTGGTTGCACTGGAAAAAGCCTGGTTCGGTGGCACCTAACCAACTTAATGACGGAATTTATCCCCAAAATATAACAGTAATGACTGATACTCCGATATCATCTATCAACCTATAATCCAAGTCATAGCATACCCAACAAATAATCCAAGCATCATAACGTCATACCAAGATACTCTGAGGATATTGCAACACTACTATCATGATGAATCCAAGAACTATAAAACTACTACTCAAATATTAAGAACTAACTATCCAACTATGATCCACATGCAATCATCATCTCCAACAATAATATCATCTAGCATCATGATGAAAATTAACACTGGCCACTAATAATCCAAAGGCAACATGATATCCAGAGTAGTACTCCAAAATAATACCAGATACCATCATGAAAATAATCATAATAGCCACTAAGAATCCAAAGGCACATGTCATCCACATAATCCTCAAAACATAAGTCCTAGAACTCCAAGCAATATCATGGCATTATCAAGATCAAAACCATACTCCAAGAAATGCCATGAACAAATCATACATAGCTAATGCAGTATTTTCAACAAGTTCAAATAAATAAACCATGTCACTGCATTGCAATCATGCAAATGGAGGATGTGGCTTGCCTGGGATGGAAGAAATCACCGAGAAGAAGTGTGAGAAGCTCGCGGAAAGAATCACCGGAAAACGTATTCTCTCGGAGGGGGCTGAATAAAGGCAGGGGCAAAATTGGCATTTTCAGGATGTTAGAACATGGTGAAAATGATTCCATCAGAATGGGCTCGACGAAACGAAGAAGTGGGCTTTGGAATCACCTGATTTGGAGCAATGGGTAAAAGATATGAATGTTTTTCTGCCAGGGACCTATATGTAAAGAAATCATCACAAATAGGCCCTCGGCTAGAAAAACAGAACGTGTACTATAGAGAAATACGCCTTCTTATCTGGAAAACGTATTCCTCGCTGTAATAGTGAGAAAATACGCTTTCAGAAAAGGAAAACGTACTTTGGCTGAAGCAAAGGGAAAATACGCTTTCTAGAAACGAAAACGTACTCACGAGTTTGCGCCTTCACTTAATCCAGTCAGCAGGGCGCGGGGCCGGGCCCCAGGGTTGCTGACAGGCGGGTCCCACGGGGCTGGGCCCATCACTTATCCACGCTGGACCGGGCGGGGTCAACACAGTGTGGCTTACACATGGGGCCCACGGCTGACTCCTCTCCTCCCTCCTGCTTCCTTCTTCTGCCTCGCGACGGGCAAAGGCAGAAGCGAGGCCGCGCAGCACCGGCGCTGGCCCCGCCAC
>NW_024118278.1:0-11262 GCF_003073215.2 Triticum urartu
TGTCATAATAATGGAACGGTAGAAAGTTGCATGGAAATATATCTCGGAATGGCTATGGAAATGCCATAATAGGTAGGTATGGTGGCTGTTTTGAGGAAGGTAATGGTGGGTGATATGGTACCGGCGAAAATTGCACGACACAAGAGAGGCTAGCAATGGTGGAAAGGTGAGAGTGTGTATAATCCATGGACTCAACATTAGTCATAAAGAACTCACACACTTATTGCAAAAATCTATTAGTTATTGAAACAAAGTACTACACGCATGCTCCTAGGGAGATAGATTGGTAGGAAAAGACCATCGCTCGTCCCCGGCCGCCACTCATAAGGAAGACAATCGATAAATAAATCATGCTCCGACTTCATCACATAACAATTCACCATATGTGCATGCTACGGGAATCACAAACTTCAACACAAGTATTTCTCAAATTCACAACTACTCAACTAGCATGACTCTAATATCACCATCTCCATATCTCAAAACAATCATCAAGTATCAAACTTCTCATAGTATTCAATACACTTTATATGAAAGTTTTTATTATATCCCTCTTGGATGCCCATCATATTAGGACTAAATTCATAACCAAAGAAAATTACCATACTGTTTAGGACTCTCAAAATAATATAAGTGACGCATGAGAGTTCATCTATTTCTATAAAATAAAACCACCACCGTGCTCTAAAAAGATATAAGTGAAGCACTAGAGCAACGACAAACTACTCCGAAAGATATAAGTGAAGATCAATGAGTAGTTGAATAATTATGCAACTATGTGAAGACTCTCTAACATTTAAGAATTTCATATCTTGGTATTTTATTCAAAAATCAAGAAAATCCTAACAAAATAAATTGACTCTCCAAGCAAAACACATATCATGTGGTAAATAAAAATACAGCTCCAAGTAAAGTTACGGATGAACGAAGACGAAAGAGGGGATGCCTTCCGGGGCATCCCCAAGCTTAGGCTCTTGGTTGTCCTTGAATATTACCTAGGGGTGACTTGGGCATCCCAAAGCTTAGGCTCTTGCAACTCCTTATTCCATAGTCCATCAAATCTTTATCCAAAACTTTAAAACTTCACAACACAAAACTTAACAGAAAACTCGTAAGCTCCGTTAGTATAAGAAAATAAATCACCACTTAGGTACTGTTGTGAACTCATTCTAAATTCATATTGGTGCAATATCTACTGTATTCCAACTTATCTATGGTTCATACCCTCCGATACTACTCATAGATTCATCAAAATAAGCAAACAACACATAGTAAACAGAATCTGTCAAAAACTGAACAGTCTGTAGTAATATGGATCAAACTTATACTTCTGGAACCCCAAAAATTCTAAAATAAATTTCTGGACGTGATGAATTTATCTATTAATCATCTTCAAAAAGAATTAACTAAATAGCACTCTCCAATAAAAAATGGCAGATAATCTCGTGAGCGCTAAAGTTTCTGTTTTTTATAGCAAGATCTCAAAGACTTTCCCCAAGTCTTCCCAACGGTTCTACTTGGCACAAACACTAATTAAAACATAAAAAAACTCAATAATAACAGAGTCTAGATAAATTATTTATTGCTAAACAGGAGCAAAAAGCAAGGGACAAAAATAAAGTTGGGTTTCCTCCCAACAAGCGCTATCGTTTAACGCCTCTAGCTAGGCATGATGATTTCAATGATGCTTATATAAAAGATAAGAATTGAAACATAAAGAGAGCATCATGAAGAATATGACTAGCACATTTAAGCCTAACCCACTTCCTATGCATCGGGATTTTGTGAGCAAACAACTTATGGGAACAAGAATCAACTTGCATAGGAGGGCAAAACAAGCATAACTTCAAGATTTTAAGCACATAGAGAGGAAACTTGATATTATTGCAACTCCTACAAGCATATGTTCCTACCTCATAATAATTTTCAGTAGCATCATGAATGAATTCAACAATGTAACCATCACACAAAACATTCTTTTCATGATCTACAAGCACAGAATTTTTATTACTCACCACATAAGCAAACTTCTTCTCATGAATAGTAGTGGGAGCAAACTCAACAAAATAACTATCATGTGAGGCCTAATCCAATTGAAAGTTAAAATCATGATGACAAATTTCATGGATATCATTATTCTTTATAGCATACGTGTCATCACGATAATCATCATATATAGGAGGCATGATTTCATCATAATAAATTTGCTCATCAAAACTTGCGGGACAAAAAAATATCATCTTCATCAAACATAGCTTCCCCAAGCTTGTGGCTTTGCATATCATTAGCATCATGGATATTCAAGGAATTCATACTAACAACATCGAAAACAATTGTGTGTGATGTTGTAGATATTTTTTATTAGTTGTGAAAGACAAATTTGGAGTACAGTGGCAACGGATGCTGTTTTAAATGTACAAATTTTTTTGTAGTACTAATACAACTGTCATGTCAAATTTTGGAATATTTCAGGGGTCATTTGAACTTTTAAGACGTTTAAGTGATTTTCTAGCCATTTAATGACCGTAATTGAAATTTGAACTACATGTACATGCAACGGCTAACCATAATGGTTTGAAAACTCATATTTTGTGTACTTGTGTGCGACTTAATTCTATGTGCAGTAAATTGGAAGGACTTTCAAACATATTGGTCTCAAGGCTATGACATAATTAAGCATGGAGTGACATGGCATTTTAATTCCAAAAAATTTAAAAAATATCAAAAACACATGAAGCCTTGGTTGATGTAATGCATGCCACCAAGATGACGTGGAAATTTTTTTTGGCATGTTTGACGAAAGTTTGGACACACATCCCTCACAAATCGGAGCAACTCACTAGAAGGCTCGTGGTTCCGAGAGGGAACAATGCATGTTTGATGACGAACGGGAGATAGCTTCCACTTACGGCCTTCAATTTTTTTCTATGTTCATAGTGCACTACTACAACTGTAATGCGAAATTTTGGAAAATTCTAGGGGTCATTTGACATTTTAAAGACATTTAAGTGATTTTCTAGCCATTTAATTCAAATTTGAACAACTTCTACATGCAACACCTAACCACAACGGTTTGACAAATCATATTTGTGTACTTGTGTGCGAGTTAATTCCATGTGCAGTAAATTAGAAAGAATTTTCAAACATATATGTCTCACGACATGGACACATGCATATGTATGCATGGAGTGACATGATCTTCCAACAAATAAAAAAATAAGAAACACATGAAACCTTGGTTGATGTAATGTCATGACACCAAGATGATGTGGTAAAAAAATGGCATGTTTGACGAAAGTTTGGGCACACATCCCTCACAAACCGGAGCAACTCACTAGAAGGCTCATGGTTTCGAGAGGGGACAATGCATGTTTGATGACGAACGGGAGATAGCTTCCTCTTAAGGCCTTCAATTTTTTTTCTACGTCTAACGTTGATGTCTACTACACAACCTTCTTCTTGTAGACGTTGTTGGGCCTCCAAGTGCAGAGGTTTGTAGGACAGTAGCAAATTTCCCTCAAGTGGATGACCTAAGGTTTATCAATCTGTGGGAGGCGTAGGATGAAGATGGTCTCTCTCAAGCAACCCTGCAACCAAATAACACAGAGTCTCTTGTGTCCCCAACACACCCAATACAATGGTAAATTGTATAGGTGCACTAGTTCGGCGAAGAGATGGTGATACAATTGCAATATGGATGGTAGATATAGGTTTTTGTAATCTGAAAATATAAAAACAGCAAGGTAGCAAGTGGTAAAAGTGAGCATAAATGGTATTGAAATGTGTTGAGACAAGGCCTAGGGTTCATACCTTCACCAGTGCAAGTTCTCTCAACAATAATAACATAATTGGATCATATAACTATCCCTCAACATGCAATAAAGAGTCACCCCAAAGTCACTAATAGCGGAGAACAAACGAAAAGATTATGGTAGGGTACGAAACTACCTCAAAGTTATCCTTTCTGATCGATCTATTCAAGAGTCCGTAGTAAAAATAACATGAAGCTATTATTTCCATTCAATCTATCCTAGAGTTTGTACTAGAATAACACCTTAAGACACAAATCAATCAAAACCCTAATGTCATCTAGATACTCCAATGTCACCTCAAGTATCCGCGGGTATGATTATACGATATGCATCACACAATCTCAGATTCATCTATTCAAACCAACACAAAGTACTTCAAAGAGTGCCCCAAAGTTTCTACCGGAGAGTTAAGACGAAAACGTGTGCCAACCCCTATGCATAGGTTCACGGTCGGAACTCGCAAGTTGATCACCAAAACATACATCAATGAATCAATAGAATGACCCATTGTCACCATGGTTATCCCACGCAAGACATACATCAAGTGTTCTCAAATCCTTAAAGACTCAATCCGATAAGATAACTTCAAAGGGAAAACTCAATTCATCACAAGAGAGTAGAGGGGGAGAAACATCATAGGATCCAAATATAATAGCAAAGCTCGCCATACATTAAGATCGTACCACCTCAAGAATAAGAGAGAGAGAGAGAGAGATCAAACACATAGCTACCGGTACATACCCTTAGCCCCGAGGGAGAACTACTCCCTCCTCGTCATGGAGAGCACCGGGAAGATGAAGATGGCCACCGGAGAGGGATTTCCCCCTCCGACAGGGTGCCAGAACGGGTCTATATTGTTTTTCGGTGGCTACAGAGGCTTCTGGCGGCGGAACTCCCGATCTATTGTGCTCCCCGATGGTTTTAGGGTATATGGATATATATAGGTGGAAGAAATACATCAGGAAGCCATGAGGGGCCCACGAGGGTGGAGGGCGTGCCCCCCTGCCTCGTGCTCTCCTCGTTGATCCCCTGACGTGCACTCCAAGTCTCCTGTATTGCTTTCTTTACAAAAAATAACTTTTCTGAAGGTTTCATTCTATTTGGACTCTATTTGATATTCCTTCTGCGAAACACTAAAACAAGGGAAAAACAGAAACTGGCACTGGCTCTGGGTTAATATGTTAGTCCCAAAAATCATATAAAATAGCATATAAATGCATACAAAACATCCAGGGTTGATAATATAATAGCATGGAACAATCAAAGATTATAGATACATTGGAGACGTATCAGCAGGCAGGCAAGTCTGGGGACCCCCGTTCCCAGAACGCCGACAAGCACGACTCGAGGAGCCGACTCCGGACAGCCAAGATAAGTTCTCGCTCTGGATCCACCATTCGCTACGACACGAGACCCTCGCTCACTCCCTTCGTTGCCCTACTGCGGCGATGTTTTCTTCCTTTCTCATCCTAAGATAGTTGCTTGCGCACTAAAGGGGACCTCTTGAGCATCACGCCTCAGGAGCTCTTACTGGACCTCGGGCCGCTCACCTTCTGGCCTTAACCACGGCACGTGACCTGGCTTACCAGCGACGGCTGCAGCCTGCCTGGGGACCGGGACCTGTCAGCGTAGAGCACCAAGCTGCCGCAGGACTGGAAAGGGGAGGCCGAGCCTCGGCAGGATATGCGCATGCAAATCTTCATAATGAGGGCTATATTGACAAAAGGCATTATAGACGCTTTACACACCCCCACGGGGTTCATTTCTTGATTCCTTGCAGGGACCAAAAGGGAAGGAATTCCTAGGAGTTCTATCTACACGCACCAGATGTCGCCGACGCAATCATCAACAGTGGGCCACGTGAGGCCGGCGCCAACCACATCCAGATCAGCGGCGACGGTGGCTGGACGCCGCAGCCCTGCTCTGGGCTCGGCGGGAGCTAGGGGCACGTAGCTGTCATCGCTCGTCTCTGGAGACTCTACGAGCTCAGGAGAGTCACTGGACCACCAGGAGTTGCCGTTGTCGCTGGAGGAGATGCAGGCGAGACCTGTGGCGGGCCCAGCGCCCACCGCAGCGTCGTCCTGGCGACCTCCTTCAGGGCAGCACTCCAGGCGGAGGCCTTCCTCCTCGAAGACCTTGAAGAACAACACGGAGGCGCTGTCGTACTCGAAGTGGATCGCGAGGGCGCCCTCCGCACGGCAGACTCAGGCAATCTCGCCCCAGCCTCAGGTCATGAAGATCTTCCCGGAGGCAACAGCTCCAATCTCTGCTCCAGTTGATGGGGCGTCGCAGTCGGCGTGTTGCAGCCAAGGCTCGCGAAGGCCCCTCGGCGGAGAAGAACTGCGGGAGGCATATCCAGGTGCTCGGGGGCATCGCCGCCCACATCACGAACTCACGCGAGGAGTCCGCAGCATGGACCCCTGGGGCGACGGCGTGCGCCTCCGCGGCACGGCAACCACGGCCCTGGCACGGGCGGCACCGCTCACCGCTCCTCCCTCTGGAATCATCGACGTGAGCATACAAGGGCAATGGGTACCCAGGAGGCGGCCTCTCATACTAAGGCCGCGACACCACCGGCCTCACGACCATCTCGCAGCGATGAGACCTCCTCTTTTTTGGCGGGATCAGCTCGGGCTCGTTGAGGGGAGCCTTGCCCTTCCTTGCAGTCGAGAACCTCCGGATCGGCGCCATGTCTGCACAAGCAAGGAGTGGATCAAGGAAGGAGAAGAAGCGGGAGATGTAGAGGAAAGATGGGCGACGGGGGCTCTGCCCCCCCTCCTCATTTATACCAGGAAAAGGCCAATCAGCTCCCCCCACGATCATAGGTTATGATGGTTTTCCTTGCATGTCGCAGGGACTTGTCAAGTCGGGTAGTTGTCGAGGCAGCATGGGAAAGCGGAGATGCCCACGTCCAATCAACCGCCACGCACCGACCAAGGCCGCAGGCTATTGGGGCCCGCGGCGCTCCGCACTTGACCTTTGGCTTCGCCTCGAAGCCAAGCCCGAGTGTGCCTTGGGCCGGGGGGCTACTGTCGGTGTTCTGGGAATGAGGGTCCCCATACTTGCCTGCCTGCGGCCCATGGCATGGCTTTGCTAGCAGGCATGTACGGCCCATCTTCATCAACAAGGCATTCAAGACCTTCGCAAGGGGCCAAGTCTCGCGAGGCGGACGACACAAGACCTCCTCAGGAGCGGCCTCACTAGGCTGGCTCGCGCGGGGTGGAGAGGTCAAGGCCAGGAAAACCTCACGAGGGTCTCGTGACGTGAGCCATGACGATCGAGACTAGGCGGGCGCCAGCGCGCGCAGCGTCCTTGTTTCCTCTTTGGTGCTACGGGGTCAAGCACTGGCGTGGAGTACCAAGGCGTCAAGCAAAGGTTTCCATATCAATGCAACGAGACCAAGACCAGAAGGACGGCAAGACGGAGGTCACCATGGAGCCCAAGGCAGCGTCACCACCAGAGCCTTTTGTAGGCGAAGACCACTTTTGTCAGGATAAGTTGTACTAGTTGTCCCCTTTCAAATTGGTCGTTGTTGGCTCCCTTCCCGCTCAATATTTGGGGAGAGGACCAGGGCCTCTATAAATAGGACTAGCCACCACCATAGCTAGGGAGAGGATATGAAGGGTGAGATCGAGAGAGATCAAGAGAGACCAGAACACACACAAGTTCGCCAAGCACAAGAACACCTCAACCTCAGGAGGCTGTTCTCCCCCTTGTACTGTTCATCATCAGCCCCAGAGGCAATCCACCACCACATTGGAGTAGGGTATTACACCACAACGGTGGACCGAACCAGTATAAATCTCGTGTCCTTTGTGTTGCGAGTTCGTCGAGTTAGTTCGTAAGATCTTAGCTAAACTAGGACGTGGATCAGTAGGGGGGAAATCTTCACGCGCACCCCAGTGTTCGAACCTTAAGGGTTTTGCCGGAACCCTTGATCCGACACGGGCCGTCGATAAATGGGCCTCCAACAGGGCCGTAGAATCAGTGG
Organism: Triticum urartu; assembly: GCF_003073215.2. Classification (NCBI taxonomy): domain Eukaryota; kingdom Viridiplantae; phylum Streptophyta; class Magnoliopsida; order Poales; family Poaceae; genus Triticum; species Triticum urartu. The sequence continues at coordinate 7,804 of NW_024118278.1, forward strand.
GCCTCGGGCCGTCGAATAAATGGGTCAACATGGGCCGTACACGGACGTAATTGGTATCAGACCAGCATGGTAACGAACCGTTAACAGGACGAAGGACATCAAAGGCTTAATTCTATCACAGGCATAATGGGTCGTTAATGGGCCAGAATATAGGACGGGCTGGAAACAGCGTGACAGGTTATTAGGCTAGAAACGGGCCGACTCTTGTCACGGGCCGAATTTGGCCCATTAGGGGAACATGCTAGTAAAATGCCAAAAGTAATTGAGGGTCGGAAAGGAGCCCAAGAACGTATGGGCCATCAATAGGCCGAAAGCTAACACGGGCTGGAAGCGACCCATGTGAATCATGGGCCGTTAACAGGTACAAAGAAATTTACTGTTCATTATGGCCTAGAGTCACCGTGGGCCTCTAAAGGGCCTAAAGATACGAAGGCCTCATATGGTCCAAAAGACGTCGTGGGCCATACATGGGCCGAAAGTGAAACGGGATGGTGTTATATTCGACGGCCCACATGACATTGTTGGGCCGATTTCGGGTAGTGCCTAAAGGGTCGTCAGTTACTGGGCCGTAAAATGGGCTATTTGCGAAGAGACCGTTGACAGGCTTTTCATGGGCCAACCTGCTAACTTTTAACCAAGTAAAATGGGCCGGCTTTTGTAAGCTAAATGGGCCAGTGGTGGGCCGTCGCACGTGTCGGCATATCATAGGCGCCTATCTGACCCACTGACGAGCTGACACATGTTTCCTCCAGCCAATCAGAATTTTACACGTGGAAATTTCCCATTGGTCCGGGCTGTTAACCGGTTATCAGATCCAAAACCGGACCCGATAGCTTAACAGTGGCTCGTAACAGTGGATGCCACGTGTCAGTCACCCTTGACGAAAGCACTTCTGTGACGCGCGATTTATCGTCATGGAAGTGGACATTTCCGTGATGATAATTTTGGTAGTGTCATGGAACACTTCTACGACAGCACATGCATGACTATCTTGATTCTATCATAAAATCGTCATGGATGTACATGCATGACAGAAAACATGACCTACTGTGACAAACACGTATCATGACGGAAGTGTATTTTTTGTAGTGTAAACAGGAGGGATAGGATACGATGCACATTTTGCGGGACAGATGTGCATGCTGGAATAGCAAGGTTCAAGCGTCACCTAGCTGGGGCTAGTACTAAAGGGAAGAAGAATTCTATAAAATGCAAGAAGGTGCTAGATGCTATTTCAAAGGAGATGCTGGATTTTATGAAGGCCTACGCAAAGAAGCATAATATGCCAGGGGAGTCTGATAAAGAAGATACAGCAACTGATGATGAAGAAGAGGATGCAACGGCAACTCAAACTAGTAGTAGGAAAATAGCAAAAAGGAAGGCCGAGATTGTACAAACTGAATTACCGACACAACAGGCTTCAAGAACAATTGTCGCGATGATTAGGAAGACTCTGGAAGAAGTCATTGAGCTAAGGCACTCGAAGAATCCTTCTCAAGCCGCATTGAACACAGGTTGCTTCAAAAGGACCACCAAGGATAAGGATAGAGTTGATGATCATTGGGCAGCATTTTTATTTGCCAGTGTCATTCCCTTCAATGTTACCTGATCAAGAGCCTTTGAGATTGCATTGGAGTCCACCGGGCAATATGGTCCAGGCTACATCCCCCCAACTATTCATGCTCTTAGTCTTCCACTTCTTGTGAAAGCAAAGAAGAAGACACATGCATTGAGAGAGCAATATGAGCTGGCTTGGCAACAGTATGGTTGCACACTAATGTCCAATGGGTGGACCGATGGGAGGGCTAGGCACTTGGTCAACTTCCTTGTCAATAGTCTATCCAGGACTTTCTTGATTGATAGCGTTGACATATCAGCCCTAGTAGCCAACAAAGAATTGTTGGCAGAATTGATGGAGAAAAGAATCAACGACATTGGAAGAGGCAACGTGGTTCAGATTTGCACAGATAATGGTGCTAACTACAAGGTAGCGGGTAGACTCTTAATGGAGAGGATCGCTACATTATGGTGGACCCCATGTGCAGCCCATTGTTTGAACCTTATGTTGGAGTCCATTTGCAAAATCAAGCAATTCAGCGAGTGTATTACAAATGGAAAAAAGGGTGTCTACATTCATCTACAGGCATAGCAGGGTTTTAGATGAAATGAGAGTGAAGACCGGCAACCGTGATCTTGTGAGGGCTGGAGCTACTAGCTTTGCCACAAATTTTTCTCAACTTGCAAACTGCTACCTCTTAAGCATGCGTTGGTTTTCCCTTGAAGAGGAAAGGGTGATGCAACAAAGTAGCGTAAGTATTTCCCTCAGTTTTTGAGAACCAAGGTATCAATCCAGTTGGAGATAACACGCAAGTCACCTACTACCTGCACAAACAATCAAGAACCTCGCAACCAACGCGATAAAGGGGTTGTCAATCCCTTCACGGTCACTTGCGAAAGTGAGATCTGATAGAGATAATAATATAAATATTTTTGGTATTTTTGTTGGATAGATTGGAAAATAAAGATTGCAAAATAGTAAACGAGATGCGATGTAAATAAAAGAGATGCAATATAATAAGAAAGAGACCAGGGGGCCATAGGTTTCACTAGTGGCTTCTCTCAAGATAGCATCTATTATGGTGGGTGAACAAATTACTGCCGAGCAATTGATAGAAGAGCGCATAGTTATGAGAATATCTAGGCAATGATTATGAATATATGCATCACGTCCATTTTAAGTAGACTGAAACGATTCTTCATCTACTACTATTACTCCGCACATCGACAGCTATCCAGCATGCATCTAGAGTATTAAGTTCATCAGAACAGAGTAACGCTTTAGGCAAGATGACATGATGTAGAGGCATAAACTCAAGCAATATGATATAAACCCCATCTTTTTATCCTCGATGGCAACAATACGATACATGCCTTGCTGCCCCTACTGTCACTAGGAAAGGACACCGCAAGATTGAACCCAAATCTAAGCACTTCTCCCATTGCAAGAAAGATCAATCTAGTAGGCCAAACTAAACCGATAATTCGAAGAGACTTGCAAAGATATCAAATCATGCATATAAGAATTCAGAGAAGAACCAAATATTATTCATAGATAAACTTGATCATAAATCCACAATTCATCGGATCTCGGCAAACACACCGCAAAAAGAATTACGTCGAATAGATCTCCAGGAACATCGAGGAGAACTTTGTATTGAGAACGAAAGAGAGAGAAGAAGCCATCTAGCTAATAACTATGGACCCGAAGGTCTGTGGCAAACTACTCACACATCATCGGAGAGGCTATGGTGTTGATGTAGAAGCCCTCTATGATCGAATCTGTAACACCCTCGATGCGGCTATATCTCCCGCGTGTCGAAGCACGACTTAGAGGCATAACCGCATTGAAAGCAATGTCGCAAGTGAGGTAATCTTCACACAACCCATGTAATACATAAG
>NW_024118279.1:0-18377 GCF_003073215.2 Triticum urartu
CGGCCGACCACGGAGGCGTCCTAGATGGTGCGGTTCTAGCAGTCGCGGCGCTTCTCGATGAGCAGGCGCATGTCAGGCGGGGCCCGCTGAGGAGATGGAGGAGGCGCATCATGTCCTACTCGTGCGCCATGCGACAACTGATGAGGTAGAGGGCGGGAAGGAGCAGGGTGAGGGAGTCCTGTATTAAGGGGTCCTCGGGCTGCCAGCCTACTATATACGAACCAAGTGGTCACAAAGGCATGCCTCGGCTCCTTTCTACACCGCAAAACTCTAGGGGCTAGTCACTAGTCCGTGTCGTCAAGCTCCTATGGGTAAGTGAAAGCAATAAAGCCGCATAGTCCGATTGCCTAGTCTCTCTCACGCACTACCGTCTTCGGGCACCAAGACGTTGCCTAAGGGTAACAGTGCAAACGGTCCACATTATAAACCAAAATGTTAGGACGATAACTTAATACAAAATCACTCAATGATTACATCCTTCGAGCACTGGCCCTCTATCGCCCGAGCACCTTCCATAACTTGTGTGAAATATAGCTCGGGGTGGCAGTGCTCCTTCCCAACTGGCGGAGGACCAGTGGCCATATCCATCGGCTTGATCTTCGGTCAATGAACTGAAGGAAATATGCCCTAGAGGCAATAATAAAGTTATTATTTTATATTTCCTGCTAGAATTGTATTACACAGAAACTTGATACATGTGTCGATACATAGACAAAACACCGTGTCCCTAGTAAGCCTCTACTAGACTAGTCGTTAATCAAAGATGGTTAAGTTTCCTAACCATAGACATGTGTTGTCATTTGATGAACGGGATCACATCATTAGGAGAATGATGTGATGGACAAGACCCATCCGTTAGCATAGCATATTGATCGTTCAGTTTTATTGCTATTGCTTTCTTCATGTCATATACATATTCCTTTGACTATGAGATTATGCAACTCTCTGATACCGGAGGAATGCCTTGTGTGCTATCAAACGTCACAACATAACTGGGTGATTATAAAGATGCTCTACAGGTATCTTCGAAGGTGTTTGTTGGGTTGGCATAGATCGAGATTGGGATTTTTCACTCCGAGTACCGGACAGGTATCTCTGGGCCCTCTCGGTAATACACATCATAAGCTTGAAAGCAAACGACTAAGGAGTTAGTCACGAGGTGGTGTATTACGGAACGAGTAAAGAGACTTGCCAGTAACGAGATTGAACTAGGTATGAAGATACCGACAATCGAATCTCGGGCAAGTAACATACCGATGACAAAGGAAAAAACATATGTTGTCATTATGGTACGATCGATAAAGATCTTCGTAGAATACGTGGGAACCAATATGAGCATCCAAGTTCCATTGTTAGTTATTGACCGGAGAGGTGTCTCAGTCATGTCTACATAGCTCTTGAACCCATAGGGTCCGCACGCTTAACATTCGATGATGATTTTGTATTATATGAGTTATGTGATTTGGTGACCGAATGTTGTTCAGAGTCCTGGATGAGATTACGGGCATAACAAGGAGTCTCGAAATGGTCGAGAGGTAAAGATTCATATATTGAACAATGATATTCGGACACCGGAAGTTTTTCGAGGGTACCGGGTATATATCGGGTCACCGGAAAGGGTTCTGGCATCCCTCGGCAACTACATGGGCCTAATGGGCCAAGCAGGAGACAGACCAGCCCCTAGGGGGCTGGTGCGCCCCATGTAGTCCAAAATAAGGGGGATGGAAAGAGGGGAAGAGAGAAAGGAAGGGGATAAATTTGGCCTCCCCCTTCCTTCTCTCCTCCCTCTTCCTTCCTTCCCCCTCCGGATGAATATGGAAAGGGGGGAGGCCGAATTGGGAGGCACCCAAGTAGGATAACTCCTTCTTGGGGCACACCCTTGGCTACCTCTCCTCCCCTCCAACTTATATATATGAGGGGGGCACCGCTAGAACAAACATCAACACTTGTTAGCCATGTGTGGCGCCCGCCTCCATAGTTTACGCCTCCAGTCATATTCACGTAGTGCTTAGGCGAAGCCCTGCGCGGATCACTTCACCATCACCATCACCACGCCATTGTGCTAAGGAACTCTCCCTTGACACTTTGCCGGATCAAGAGTTCGAGGGACGTCATCGAGCTGAACGTGTGCAGAACTCGGAGGTGTCGTACGTTCGGTGCTTGATCGGTCAGAACGAGAAGAAGTTTAACTACATCAACCGCGTTGTCAAACGCTTCCACCTTCGGTCTACGAGGGTGCGTGGACACACTCTCCCCCTCTCGTTGCTATGCATCTCCTAGATAGATCTTGCATGAGCATAGGAATTTTTTTGAAATTGCATGCTACATTTCCCAACAGTGGCATCCGAGCTAGGTCTATGCATAGATGATATGCACGAGTAGAACACAAAGGTTGTGGGCCGTGATCGTCATAATGCTTACCACCAATGTCTTATTTTGATTCGGCGGTATTGTTGGATGAAGCGGACCAGACCAACCTTGCATGACCACGTTCATGTGACCGGTTCCACCGTCAGACATGCAACTAGTTTTGCATAAAGGTGGTTGGCGGGTGTCTGTTTCTCCAACTTTAGTTGAATCGAATTTGACTATGGCCAGTCATTGTTGAAGGTTAAAACAGCAAACTTGATAAATCGCCGTTGTGGTTTTGATGCGTAGGTAAGAATGGTTCTTGCTAGAAGCTCGTAGCAGCCACGTAAAACTTGCAACAACAAAGTAGAGGACGTCTAACTTTTTTTTGCAGGGCATGTTGTGATGTGATATGGTCAAGACATGATGTGATATACGTTATTGTACGATATGATCATGTTTTGTAAAAGTTATCGGTAACTGGCAGGAGCCATATGGTTGTCTCTTTACTGAATGAAATGCAAACGCCATGTAATTGCTTTACTTTATCACTATGTGTTAGCGATAGTTGTAGAAGCAATAGTCGGTGAGACGACCACGACACTACGATGGAGATCAAGGTATCAAGCCGGTGACGATGGAGATCGTGACGGTGCTTTGGAGATGGAGATCAAAGGAACAAGATGATGATGGCCATATCATGTCAGATATTTTGATTGCATGTGATGTTTATCTTTTATGCATCTTATTTTGCTTAGTACGGCGGTAGCATTATAAGATGATCCCTTACAAAAATTTCAAGGTATAAGTGTTCTCCCTGAGTATGCACCGTTGCGACAGTTTGTCATGTTGAGACACCATGTGATGATCGGGTGTGATAAGCTCTACGTTCACATACAACAGGTGCAAGACAGTTTTGCACATGCAGAATAGTCGGGTTAAACTTGACGAGCCTAGCATGTACAGACATGGCCTCGAAACACTGGATACCGAAAGTTCGAACGTGAATCATATAGTAGATATGATCAACATAGAGATGTTAACCATTGAAAACTACTCCATCTCACGTGATGATCAGACATGGTTTATTTGATATGGATCACGTGATCATTTAGATGACTCGAGGGATGTCCATCTAAGTAGGAGTTCTTAAGTAATATGATTAATTGAACTTAATTTATCATGAACTTAGTCTTGATAGTGTTTGCATATCTATGTTGTAGATGAATATCTCGTGTAGTAGTTCCCCTATGTTTTTGATATGTTCCTAGAGAAAACTAAGTTTAAAGATGATAGTAGCAATGATGCGGATTGGGTCCGTGATCTGAGGATTATCCTCGTTGCTACACAGAAGAATTATGTCCTTGATGCACCGCTAGGTGACAGACCTATTGCAGGAGTAGATGCAGATGTTATGAAAGGTTGACAAGCTTGGTATGATGACTACTTGATAGTTTAGTGCACCATGCTTTACGACTTAGAATCGGGACTTCAAAAACGTTTTGAATGCCATGGAGCATATAAGATGTTTCAAGAGTTGAAATTGGTATTCCAGACTCATGCCCATGTCGAGAGGTTTGAGACCTCTGACAAGTACTTTGCCTACAAGATGGAGGAGAATGGCTCAACCAGTGAGCATATAATCAGAATGTCTGGGTAGTACAATCGCTTGAATCAAGTGGGAGTTAATCTTCTAGATAAGATAGTGATTGATAGAGTTCTCTAGTCACTATCACCAAGCTACTAGAACTTCGTGATGAACTATAGTATGCAAGGGATGACGAAAAAAATTCCCGAGCTCTTCGCGATGCTGAAATCGGCGAAGGTAGAAATCAATAAAAAAGCATTGAGTCTTCCTGGTTTACAAGACCACTAGTTTCAAGAAAAAGGGGAAAGGAAAATAAAGGGAACTTCAAGAAGAATGACAAGCAAGTTGCCACTCCCATGAAGAAGCCCAAAGCTAGACCTAAGCCTGAAACTGAGTGCTTCTACTGCAAAGGGAATGGTCACTGGAAGCGGAACTACCCCAAATACTTGGCGGATAAGAAGGATGGCAAAGTGAACAAAGGCATATTTGATATACATGTTATTGATGTCTACTTTACTAGTGTTCATAGTAACCCCAGGGTATTTGATACCGTTTCAGTTGATAAGATTGGTAACTCAAAACAGGAGTTGCAAAATGAACAAAGACTAGTTAAGGGCGAGGTGACAATGTGCGTTGGAAGTGATTCCAAGGTTGATAAGATCACCATCACACACTCTCCTGTACCTTCGGGATTAGTGTTGAACCTAAATAAATGTTATTTGGTGTTTGCGTTGAGCATGAATATGATTGGATCATGTTTATTGCGATACGGTTATTCATTTAAGTCAGAGAATAATTGTTGTTCTGTTTACATGAATAAAACCCTCTATGGTCATACACCCAATGTAAATGGTTTATTGAATCTCAATCGTAGTGATACACATATTCATAATATTGATGCCAAAAGATGCAAAGTTGATAATGATAGTGCAACATATTTGTGGCACTACCATTTAGGTCATATTGCTGTAAAGCGCATGAAGAAACTCCATGCAGATGGGCTTTTGGAATCACTTGATTATGAATCATTTGATACTTGTGAACCATGCCTCACGGGCAAGATTACTAAAACTCCGTTCTCCGGAACAATGGAGCGAACCAATGAATTATTGGAAATAATACATATAGATGTATGCAGTCCAATGAGTGCTGAGGCACGCAGTGGGTATCATTATTTTCTAACCTTCACAGATGATTTGAGAATATATGGGTATATCTACTTAATGGAACACAAGTCTGAGACATTTCAAAAGTTCAAAGAATTTCAGAGTAAAGTGGAGAATCATGGTAACATGAAAATAAAGTTTCTACGATTTGATCGCGGAGGCAAATATTTGAGTTATGAGTTTGGCCTTCATTTAAAACAATGTGGAATAGTTTCACAACTCACACCACCTGGAACACCACAACGTAATGGTGTGTCCGAATGTCATAACCGTACTTTATTAGATATGGTGCGATCTATGATGTCTCTTACCGATTTACCACTATCGTTTTAGGGTTATGCATTAGAGACAGCTGCATTCACTTTAAATAGGGCACAGTCTAAATCCGTTGAGACAACACCGTATGAATTGTGGTTTCGCAGGAAACCTAAGCTGTCGTTTCTTAAAGTTTGGGGTTGCGATGCTTATGTGAAAAAGCTTCAGCCTGATAAGCTCAAACCCAATGGAGAATTGAATCTTCATAGGATACCCAAAAGAAACTGTTGGGTATGCCTTCTATCACAGATCCGAAGGCAAGATCTTTGTTGCTAAGATTGGATCCTTTCTAGAGAAGAAGTTTCTCTCGAAAGAAGTGAGTAGGAGGAAAGCAGAACTTGATGAGGTAATTGTACCTTCTCTCGAAATGGAAAGTAGCTCATCCCAGAAAACCATTCCTGTGACGCCTAGACCAACTAGAGAGGAAGCTAATGATAATGATCATGAAACTTCAGATCAAGTTACTACTAAACTTCGTAGGTCAACCAGAGCACGTTCCCCACCAGAGTGGTACGGCAATCCTATTCTAGAAGTCATGTTAATAGACCATGACGAACCTATGAAGTATGAGGAAGCGATGATGAGCCCATATTCCGATAAATGGCTTGAGGCCATGAAATCTGAGGTAGGATCCATGTATGAGAACAAAGTGTGGACTTTGGTTGACTTGGCCGATGATCGGCGAGCCATAGAGAATAAACGGATCTTCAAGAAGAAGACTGACGATGATGGTAATATTACTATCTACAAAACTTGACTTGTTGCGAAAGGTTTTCGACAAGTTCAAGGAGTTGACTACGATGAGACCTTCTCATCTATAGCGATTCTTAAGTCTGTCCAAATCATGTTAGCAATTGTCGCATTTTATGATTATGAAATCTGGCAAATGGACGTCAAAGCTGCATTACTTAATGGATTTCTTAAAGAAGAGTTGTATATGATGCAACCAGAAGGTTTTGTCGATCCTAAAGGTGCGAAAAAAGTCTGCAAGCTCCAGCGATCCATTTATGGACTGGTGCAAGCATCTCAGAGTTGGAATATACGCTTTGATGAGGTGATCAAAGCATATGGTTTTATATAGACTTTTGGAGAAGCCTGTATTTACAAGAAAGTGAGTGGGAGCTCTGTAGCACTTCTAATATTATATGTGGATGACATATTGTTGATTGGAAATCATATAGAATTTCTGGATAGCATAAAAGGATACTTGAATAAAAGTTTCTCAATGAAAGACCTCGGTGAAGCTACTTATATATTGGGCATCAATATCTATAGAGATAGATCAAGACGCTTAATAGGACTTTCACAAAGCACATACCTTGATAAAGTTTTGAAGAAGTTCAAAATGGATCAGTCAAAGAAAGGGTTCTTGCCTATGTCATAAGGTGTGAAGTTGAGTAAGACTCAAAACTCGACCACGACAGAATATAGAGAGAGAATGAAAGTCATTCCCTATGCCTCAATCATAGGTTCTATAAAGTATGCCATGTTGTGTACCAAACCTGTTGTGTGCCTTGCCATGAGTTTGGCAAGGGGGTACAATAGTGATCCAGGAATAGATTACTAGACAGCGGTCAAAATTATCCTTAGTTACCTTAAAGAGGACTAAGGAAATGTTTCTCGGTTATGGAGGTGATAAAGAGTTCGTCGTAAAGAGTTACGTCGATGTAAGCTTTGACACTAATCCGGATGACTCTGAGTCTCGATCTGGATACATATTGAAAGTGGGAGCAATTATCTAGAGTAGCCCCATAAAGAGCATTGTAGAAATAAAAATTTGCAAAATACATACGGATCTGAATGTAGCAGACCCATTGACTAAACTTCTGTCACAAGCAAAACATGATCACACCTTAGTACCCTTTGGGTGTAGGTCACATGGCGATGTGAACTATTGGTGTTAATCACATGGTGATGTGAACTAGATTATTGAATCTAGTGCAAGTGGGAGACTAAAGGAAATATGCCCTAGTGGCAATAATAAAGTTTTTATTTTATATTTCCTTATATCATGATAAATATTTATTATTCATGCTAGAATTTTATTAAACGGAAAATTGATACATTTGTGGATACATGGACGAAACACTGTGTCCCTAGTAAGCCTCTACTAGACTAGCTCGTTAATAAAAGATGGTTAAGTTTCCTAACAATTGACATGTGTTGTCATTTGATGAACGGAATCACATCATTAGGAGAATGATGTGATGGACAAGACCCATCCGTTAGCATAGCATATTGATCGTTCAGTTTTATTGCTATTGCTTTCTTCATGTCATATACATATTCCTTTGACTATGACATTATGCAACTCCTGGATACTGGAGGAATGCCTTGTGTGCTATCAAACGTCACAACATAACTGGGTGATTATAAAGATGCTCTACAAGTATCTCCGAAGGTGTTTGTTGGGTTGGCATAGATTGAGATTGGGATTCGTCACTCCGAGTATCGGACAGGTATCTCTAGGCCCTCTCGGTAATACACATCATCAGCTTGCAAGCAAACGACTAAGGAGTTAGTCACAAGGTGATGTATTACGTAACGAGTAAAGAGACTTGCCGGTAATGAGATTGAACTAGGTATGAAGATATCGATGATCGAATCTCGGGGAAGTAACATACCAATGACAAAGTGAATAATGGATGTTGTCATTACGGTACGACCGATAAAGATCTTTGTAGAATATGTGGGAACCAATATGAGCATCTAGGTTCCGCTGTTGGTTATTGGCCGGAGAGGTGTCTCAGTCATGTCTACCTAGTTCTCGAACCCATAGGGTCCGCACGCTTAATGTTCGATGATGATTTTGTATTATATGAGTTAGGTGATTTGGTGACCGAATGTTGTTCGGAGTCCCAATGAGATCTGGGACATGATGAGGAGTCTTGAAATGGTCGAGAGGTAAAGATTCATATATTGGACGATGATATTAGAACACCGGAAGTGTTTCGGGGGTACCGGTTACATATCAGGTCACCGGAAAGCGTTCCGGGCATCCCCCCGGCAACTACATGGGCCTAATGGGCCAAGAAGAGGACAGACCAGCCCCTAGGGGGCTGGTGCACCCCATGTAGGCCAAAATAAGGGGGAGGAAAGAGGGGAAGAAAGAAAGGAATGGGAGCAATTCGTCCTCCCCCTTCCTTCTCTCCTCCCTCTTCCTTCCTCCCCCCTCCGGATGAATATGGAAAGGGGGGAGGCCGAATTGGGAGGCGCCCAAGTAGGATTCCTCGTACTTGGGGTGCCCCCTTGGCTACCTCTCCTCCCACCACTACATGATACTGCTAACACGACACTACAATCAGAGACCCTTTGCCGAAACTGTGTGCGATGCAATAATCGCAAATGGTGGTGTAAAAAACTTTCAAAAAGGTGCAAAACGTTTGCGATGGCGGAGCCATCAAACACGGTTCAGATTTTAGTTGCATGTGTGATGCAGGGCACATGGTTAATCCATTCCAACTGTTTGCGATGAGGCAGAACAATAGAAACGGGCACTACTAGGGAAAAGCCTAGCAGCAGCGCGGGTTTTAGGTATAGCAGTAGCGCGGGGTCCCGCGCTACTGATACGACGCTACAGCTAACCTATAGCAGCAGCGCGTGTCTTCCTACGCTACTGCTATACAAGCGTATCAGCAGCGTGTGGTATTAAAGCGCGCTACTGCTAATAGCTCTGGCGCACTTTACTATGCCACGCTACTGCTAGTGGCACGCTGCTGCTAACTTTTCTCCACTCGCTACTGCTAATTTTATTAGTTTTTGTTTTTTTGCATACTTGTTTTGTATTTGAACGGGCTTTATACAAGAATCTTTAGCACATACAAATGGCATCATCATACACATATATATGGCTGCAAGACCACAAATGCAATCATAGCATATGCATACAAATAGTCTCATCATAATCATCATCCAATACAAAGTGGTCTCTCGTCATCATCTCGAAAATAGTGATACATGCAAGTCTCGAATACTTGCAACTACAACTTCATCCATCTAAACAATGATATACACGAGAAGTGCTATCACTATGAGTGATAGCGGAACTATGCAGTACATGAGGCGGCGGTTATGAGGCCTCTCTCGCGCTAGCGTGTACCTCAAGTAACTAGCTTGTGCTTCTTGTCTGCTTTTGGAGCCTTTATGGCTGGCGCCCGAGACCCCCTCCACTTGCGCATAACACTCATACCACTCATCGTACACTCCCGCAACCTTCCCTTCGTACACGACATAGCACTCCTTCGCCATCAAGAATCTAGGTACCTGTTAGAGATGCATCTTCATCAAGAGAATGTACGATCATATGCAACAAAATATACTAGAGCAACACGAAAAAGAAAGGGTTAGAAACTAGATGCAACATATAGTACACAAACTAATTAACTAGAGGTACGCATGTCATCGTACCCAAACTAACAAAATAGCATTATGCAAGTTCGGCAGGGACCATGGACATCACAAAGTTTAATTGCTCTAGAAAGTATACAAGTTCAACCGACACATATCATCATCATCGACATCGTAAATCACTAGAAGTTCCATCCTTCCATATCATCAAGGATGGACCCTAGCTTCTTGAACGACGTGAGGTCATGGTGTTGCATGCCTATGCGAGTTGAGACGTCAGCTCGTGATATAGGGCCGTGGTGGAACACCCCCTTCTCGTTGATGATTTATTTCATGATGATCATCGCAACGTCCCTTTGGATGCGAAAGAAGTCATCTCTAAGTTTATAATCCGCTTCTCCATGAGATTCTACCCACTTGCAGATATGATCATCGTTTCTGGCTGTCATATGAAGCTTTTGGTGATCCATGTTGAACTCAATCATGAGATGGAGGAGGTAGAATCCATCTTTCTTGCTTGGTTTTGGGACATGGATGCAGCAGAAGTTAGTTTTATGCGAGAAACCCAACTTCTTGTTCCTTTGTTTCCTGATCTACAGGAGGCCACCCCTAAGGCTGAAGCCTTGGAGAGCATCATCTAGAATATTCATTATGTGGGTGTAGTCCTTCTTCTCGTAGTCTCTGGTAGGGTCAAAATACACGGCGTGGGAGACTCACAGGTAAAGAACGATAAGGACGGCGCACCCGTTGCTGCGGGGAAAAGAAACCTCAAATTATTCTCCATATGAGTGAGAAGGAATGATAGAAATGTACGAAAGGGTTGTCCGGAACTGACTTACTTTGGATGATAAGGCAGGAGGACAATTTCCTGGTCCTTATTCTATACCATGAAGTTTTGGAGGTACTCCCTAGCAGTTTCACGCTCAAAGTTGCCGAGACTCAAGAAAGACTCGTGCATCTAGTACGGATCCGCCACACAGATTTGTGAGACTTCTTCTCTCTTCATGACGGAGCTCATATGTAGTGCAAAAGGCGGACGATTCTAAAATCGAGCCGCCTTGCCAGAAACATCTCAAAGATATGGTCAAACCGCAGGAAGAACACCTCCGCGAGCTGTGTGTTGACGTAGCACTTCCCCTCAGGCACACGAGCCACGTATGTTGGATATCATGGATCCTTCGAGGCTAGTAGGCTTTTCTCAGTCAACAGCACATGGTCGTGCAGTCTCCTGAGATCCCCTGATAGTGCCTCCAGCTGTTTTGGCGGTAGCATTGGCTCGCCCGTGAGATGGAACATGGCCTCACCTTTCATGGGTACACGCCCTTCACAATCCACCGTCTGGCTACTTTGTGCTCTGGCTTGTTTGGAGGTAGCTATCTTCCCCAGTCTCTTCCTCTCCTGTTTATTGGGCACACCTTCCAGACCCTTCCTTAACCCCTGCCCCAGTGTTGCCGGGCTAAGCACTGTATGACCCCCGGCTAGTTGAGCCTGTGTTGAGACAGCATCTTCAGGCGTGTCCTGTGAGGATTTCATGAAGAGATACTTCTTGCAATCCTTGCTACGATGTTCCTCCCCGGGAAGATCATCCATATCCTCATTAGCATCCTGATAGCCCGATTCGTCATATGGTTGACTCATCATATCTAAGTCACACTCATACGTGTTTGTATTAAGGAAACCCATCGGGTCCTCCATCTCCTCCATCTCAGCATCCATTCTCTGTTCTATGGGACCGATTACATCAACCAGTACTATTGGACCCCCTTCATCACGTCGTCTGCCGCTCTCACCCGGCACGACAGGAGCTGGTAATTGCATAGGCGGGGTGGTGGTCTCCATACATGCTTGTTGATGTGTGGTTATTGGTGTGCTCTCGGCCAACTCCAGACGAAGAAGGTTCTTTGGCCATAGCAGCACCCAACCCTTGCAGCTTCCAATCCGCGGCGGGGTGTCGTCGTCCTCTCCCCCTAGGCGTAATGGAGGAGGAAAATCCTCTTGCCCCGATGTCACACTCGACAAGGTAACCCGGAAGTGCCCAGCGGGCATCGGTTGGTTGTGGAACGTGAGATCCAAGGGCTTCGTTATCACCCCCTTTACCACATCCACCTTCTGGCCTTTGATCAAGTAGAGTATGGTGCACGGGGTTTCGTCGGCCTGCAAACACATGTCTGCAGCGTAAAACATCCGAAAGGCAACGGAAATGTAATATTCTAGATATATATGTTCGTGCGACATGTAATTACTATGAGGGCGTCGAGCTTAGCCAAAGACGAAGGCCCGCCTAGTGCGCTAGAGACTGATGACGAGATGCTATGAGCGGGTGCGGGTGCGGGTACGAGAGGACGCCAGCTTACGTGAGCAAGTGATGGTGCGGTGGTGTTGTTGTTCACGGAGTTGCTCGCGACGAAACTGGGCAACGGGAAATCATGTACCATCTTGTCTGGATTTTCCTTCGTCCAGTTGATGATAGCCAGGACCAAGTTAGTAGCAAAATCATTTCTGCACGCAGTTACAGCGGCATTGACTGCCTGTTGTAGCAACTCATTTTTATCCTCGGCTGTTTTTTCGCGTCCTCGGTTGCTTTATTCTCAAATGCGAGCTTCACCTTCTCGTCGATGTCCGCCTGAATAAACTTCTTTTTCTGCTTCTTGACCTCCGGGCCCTCATTGTAAAACACCTTCCACGTGGCGCCGTCTCCGGCGTCGTGCACACGACCATATTGCGGCCGCTGGCCCAAAGGGAGTCCCTTAAGTTCGTTCAAGGCCCGGTTGAGAGGGGTGTCCCACTTGGGTCTCATCAGAGAAATAGGGCTTTCGGCTGCAAGCTGGTGTTGCTTCTCCTGCAGAAGGAACATGAACCATTTAGGAATGTGTAGTCGACTAGATTTGGAGCTAAATGTAAGGTGGTAAAAGAATAATTACCAATAGTCTAATCAATTTCCTCGTGATCTGGTCCATGTAAAAAACCTTCTTTTCCTTGTCCCACTTGTAGCGGGCCGAGATAAAGTCACGCTCCAAGGGGTTGGTGAACTTCGTGAAGGGGTCTGGGAGACCCGCGGCTTCATGTTCCACGTCCTCCTTATCCCATATGGGCCTTTTACCGAGGTAGCCACGGCATCCGAGGCGATGCTTCCCCGTGTTCCTTTGCTGAAGGCTCTTGAATTTCGCGGCATTAGCCTTGGCTGCCTCGGTAGCTCAAGTGTCCTTGAGCTCTTCGAACTCCTCTTCCGTAAGTGTCGAATTTTCCTCCAGAATCTTGGACAGAGGTTCCTCAGCCTCAATAGCTCGTTTCACCCTCCCTTTCCAGGAGGC
This sequence comes from Triticum urartu, assembly GCF_003073215.2. NCBI lineage: Eukaryota > Viridiplantae > Streptophyta > Magnoliopsida > Poales > Poaceae > Triticum > Triticum urartu. The sequence goes on from NW_024118279.1 coordinate 13,077, forward strand.
CAAATCATTGTCGTACATGCCCATGGCATGATTGTTACTCTTTTTCATCTTCAGAACTTGAATCTCTTGTGCAACTTCGTCAAGAGCAACTGCCTCAAATGTTCTTTACTCCTTAAGTCATCGTCGTTGATGCTTGCACATTCCCGTAGGATGCATCCTACTTGGTCCCCATAGCACTTGTGAGGTTCTTCCGGCTCTAATGGCTCAAACTTGCCAGGTGCCATCTTTGTGATCACCAGTCGTCCAATGCCTAGTTTGTTAGGGTTTCGTATCCTCTGCTTCTTCTGCTTCTTCTTTTCGGTAGCGGCATCGGCGCCGGTACCTTCCCCGTCGGTATCTTCCCTGCCGGTACCTTCCCTGCCGGTCTCGGCGCCGCCATCGGTGCCAGCACCGTCGGTGTCGATGTCAACGTCAGTACCATCATCGAGGCCGACCTGCAAACCTTGACGTTGCTTAGCAGACAAAAAAGTCGAGGTACTCTTGTTCACCCTCATAATCCATCTTGTCTGTATCTTGGTCAGAAGGCCCGGTTTCTTCATTGTTCGACATTGTTTTCTATGATTAAGTCTCCTTGTTTAATTCTAAAACTATGAAAAAATGAGAAATGACATGAAAAAGATCTATGTTTGCCAGAATGTCATTTCCCAGCAACTCTCGGCACTCGATATGCCTACTATCTAGCACAAGTCATGCCAAAATTCATGGAAAATTTTGGCATGACCTTTGCTAAAAAAATGGACATATCGAGCGCCTGAAATTCACCGGAACGGAAATGAATCAACATTCTGGCATAACATAGGCCACTCAGATCATTTACCCTACACATAATCATCATTTTCCAGATATGACATGTCCAAAACAACACATGTCCAAATGACGTGTCCAAATTCCAAATATGACATGTCCAAAACATTACACGTCCACATATCACATGTCCACTTCAAATTTGCATATAAAAGGAAGAAAAATGCAAGAAGTCATAACAATATTTGAAAGTAAAATTCAGCCTACCTAAATTTGCATTAACAAGGGATGTTGATTTGGACAATTGCTTAAATTAATTCTACTTTTTAAAATACTAATTCTAATTAAGTAAATAAATTCATAACTAAATAAATAACCTAATTAACCTACTGCCCTAACTAAAACCTAAGTAACTTAACCAAAGAACCCTAGCTAGCAGAGAGAGGAGGAGCAGTGGGGGCTTATAGAGGGTGCAGGCCCGACGACGGCCGAGGTTGGGAGGGGTCGGGGTCGAGCGCCGGGGTCAGAGTCGAGGTCGAGGGCGAGCGCAGGGGTGAGGCAAGGGCAGGGCTCTGGTGGCGCGACGGGGGAAGAGAGAGTGGGGATTTGGGGGGAAAAGAGGCGGGATGAAGTAGAGATAGAATGATTTTGGGGGTTAAGTGGACATAGCAGTAGTGCGTTTAAACAATACGCGCTACTGCTATTACATGTAGCTATAATTTCACAAGGAAACCGCTACTGCTACCTTGACTAGTTGTATCTCTTTTTCAGAAAAGCGCTACTGCTATAACCAGTACCTGTAGCAGTTTTCCTGTATGTTTTCTTCTATTTTCTTTTCCTTTATTTTCTCTCACTTTTCTTTTCTTTTCTTCCAAGAGCAGTGAACGAAGGGAAGGCGATATATATTGCATCATTTGACGGTTAAGTATGTATACAAAATAGGAACATATATATTACATCATTGGACCCATGCATAATGGCTAAGTGTGTATACAAAATAGGAACATATATATTACATCATTTGAGCGATAACATTAGGTGCCTCAGCGTTGACGTTTTCGTTTTTGAGTGAGCTTCTTTCCCTTCTTGTTCGTCGAAGAATAATTGATCCCCTCATTGTGACTTTTCTTTTCCATGGAGTATGATTTTTCTTAGGTAATGTAGTATTGATTCTTCTTTTGACGTATACTTCATCGTCATCGTCATCTTCCCTCATTGGGTTGCCGTACTGATCGTAGTCTTCCTCGTTGGCGACTCCATCCATTCCAATGATGTTCCTTTTGCCTCTCCTCACGAAAACATGGCTGGGATTGCACGGGTCGGTTATGGAGAAGCATTGTGTCACGTGCTTAGCATGTACCCATGGCTCGTTTTTGCGATAGCGTTCACAGTAGCGCTCTTGGCGTCGGGTATAGTCATGGTAGTGAAATACCGGTTTTCTCTTTCGACATTCTTAGCCCATGTGACATGGAACATCGTCGTGTTGCGCAGTCCAAAGTAGTCAAGCTCCTAGATCTCCTCGACCCTTCCGTAAAATCTCTCAGTTGCGCCGTTGTTGCTGTTGGTCATGCATTCCATCGTCACCCCTGAGTTCTGATCATCACTGTCCATATATTTGGCCTCCGTGTAGAACGTGTATCCGTTGATATCGTATGCATGATAGGTGACAAGGTTGGGCGAGGGGCCATGTGCTAAGGCGTATATGAGCAATCCATGCTTAGAGCCCTCCTCCGGGGGATTAGCAATAATATGCTCTTTGAACCAATGCAGGAAAGTGGAGTTGTGCTCTCTAGTAACTTTGGCGTTCGTCCTGCATACCCCCGGTCATGATACTTCATTGCGATAATTTATTTGTGTAGTTCCACGAAAGGATCTACCTCGTCTAGGTGTTGTAGCACTACCAAGTTTGCTCTATCAAAGTCATTGCATCGATATGAGTATGCCACGTGCAGTTCCCTACGACCGTTGGAGCGACCTTCTCCTTCGAGCCTCCCATCGTGCTTATTAACAGGCAAACCAACACTAACACCAGACGGCTGGTCTGCGCCGTATAGAAAATTCTCGCAGAAAGAGATGCACTCTTGTGTCAAATAGCCCTGGACTATGCTTCCATCCGGACAGGACATGTTACGAACGAATCCTTTGATGAACCCATTCATCCTCTCAAAAGGCATCATGTTGTGTAGGAATGACGGCCCTAGGTCTATTATGTCGTCCACAATATGGACACACAGATGCACCATGACGTCAAAGAACGCGTGCGGGAAGTACATCTCAAGCTCATTCAATATCACAACGATCTCTTCCTGTAGCCTTCGGAGCTGCTTCACACTGATCGACTTTCGAGAGATGACGTCGAAAAAGTTGCAAAGACCAATAAGCGTGTCATGGACATGCTTGTCCATTATCCCTCTAAGGGCAACGGGTAGTATCTGCGCCATCATCACATGGCAGTCATGGGACTTCATCCCGCTGAACCTTTTCTTGTACGTGTCTAGATATTTGCTTATCTTGCCACAATATCCGGAACTAACTTTGACTCCAGTAAGGCACTTAAAGAATTGATCGATCTCAGCCTAACTTAATGTGAAGCAAGAAGGGGGGCAATAATCCTCTTCCTTTACTTTCTTGCCCTTCTTCTCCCGCGCCTCTGTCTCCATCTCTGTCTCGTCTGTCTTTTTACGGGGCGGCATGTGTAGATCTTCCCTGATATTAAAATCTTGCAAGTCTTTTCTTGCCTTTGGCCCATCCTTGGTCTTATTCGTCATGTTAATCAGTGTCATGAGCAAGCTCTCAAGGAAATTCTTACAGATATGCATTAGATCAAGGCAATGAGGTGTGTCGAGTTTGTGCCAGTACTCCAAGTCCCAGTACAAAGACCTCGTCTTCCATACCTTCAACAGCAGCTCCGGCGCCTTTTTCATCATCTTTCCCGGCACGGGGCACTGTTCCCAGTTTTTCAACAGCTCATCGATTTCGGCACCGCTCAGCTTACGTGGAGGTCCTCGATGCTCAGTGTGACCATTGAATAGATCTCCACGGTTTCTCCACGGATCATCCGGATCGAGACATCTTCGATTCCCCATGTACACGATTTTCCCAGACCCGCCATCTTTCCTTGACGTTAGCTGCTGAGACTGTTGGAAATATGCCCTAGAGGCAATAATAAAATGATTATTATATTTCCGTTTTCATGATAATGGTCTATTATTCATGCTAGAATTGTATTATCCGGAAATCGTAATACATGTGTGAATACATAGACCACAATGTGTCCCTAGTGAGCCTCTAGTTGACTAGCTCGTTGATCAACAGATAGTCATGGTTTCCTGGCTATGGACATGGGGATGTCATTGATAACGGGATCACATCATTAGGAGAATGATGTGATGGACAAGACCCAATCCTAAGCTTAGCTCAAAGATCGTGTAGTTCGTTTGCTATAGCTTTTCTGAATGTCAAGTATCATTTCCTTAGACCATGAGATTGTGTAACTCCCGGATACCGTAGGAGTGCCTTGGGTGTGCCAAATGTCACAACGTAACTGGGTGACTATAAAGGTACATTACAGGTATCTCCGAAAGTGTCTGTTGGGTTGGCACGAATCGAGACTGGGATTTGTCACTCCGTATGACGGAGAGGTATCTTTGGGCCCACTCGGTAATGCATCATCATAATGAGCTCAATGTGACCAAGGGATTGGTCACGGGTCATGCATTACAGTACGAGTAAAGTGACTTGCCGGTAACGAGATTGAACAAGGTATTGGGATACCGACGATCGAGTCTCGGGCAAGTAACGTACCGATTGACAAAGGGAATTGAATACGGGATTAATTAAGTCCTCGACATCGTGGTTCATCCAATGAGATCATTGAGGAGCACGTGAGAGCTAACATGGGTATCCAAATCCCGCTGTTGGTTATTGACCGGAGAGGCGTCTCGGTCATGTCTGCGTGTCTCCCGAACCCGTAGGGTCTACACACTTAAGGTTCGGTGACGCTAGGGTTGTAGAGATATTAGTATGTAGTAACCTGAAAGTTGTTCGGAGTCCCGGATGAGATCCCGGACGTCACGAGGAGTTCCGGAATGGTCCGGAGGTAAAGATTTATATATATGAAGTCCAGTTTCGGCCAGCGGGAAGGTTTCGGGGGTTACCGGTATTGTACCGGGACCACCGGAAGGGTCCCGGGGGTCCACCGGATGGGGCCACCTGTCCCGGAGGGCCCCATGGGCTGAAGTGGCATGGGAACCAGCCCCCGCATCCAAGGGCCCAAGGTCCCAAGGCGCCTAGGGTTGGAAACCCGAGGGGGCATGCGCCCCCCTGGTTGGAAACCCTAAGGGGGTCGTTGCCCCTAGGGGCCGCCCCCCCCCTTTTAGATGGGATATCCTAGGGGGCATGGCCCCCCCTAGACCCTATCTATAGTTGAAGGGATTCCCCCTTGCTGGATCAAGAAGGAGGAGACGTCTTCCCAACCGTACGTATGTTGAACGGGGAGGTGATGTCCGTTCGGCACTTGGTCATCGGTGATTTGGATCACGGCGAGTACGACTCCAT
>NW_024118280.1:0-18434 GCF_003073215.2 Triticum urartu
TCCTGTACGGGAGAAGGGTGATAAGGTTTTTGGGGAGCGCTCCGCGCGACTACTGACTTCTTCATCACGGACTCCGATGACTACTTCCCCGACGACGACTTCTTCCCCGACGTCGACGACCTCATCGACGACATGGCTGGAGAGGATGTCGACCCCAAGTCCAGTGCTTCTGTTGCTGCTGTCCCGTACATATTTATGCTCTTTCTGTTAGACGTCTTGCCACAGTTCTTTGCTCTAGTTTCTGCCCTACATGTGTTAGGTTCTACTTCATATATGCAACTTGCTATACTGTCTGCTATAGATGTGTTTAGTTACAGTTCATATGTGAAGTTGCTGTTTACCTTCTCTCTGTCAGAACGCATGACTTGTTTTATCTCTACTATATTAGTCATGCTTTATCTAGTATTTCTGCTAATAAAATCATTTGGTAAATTGCTCATATTTCCAACAGTCCTCCGAACTATGGTTGTACCCTTTTGTAAAGAAGAAAATATATTAATATCGAGTAGATACGAATTACACCAGACCCTTGTACTAACACAACCTAAAGAGCTACTCAAGATATCGAGGAATGCAACCTAGTAACATGATAAGTGATCCAACAATGACATCACCCGAAAGGCAACGACGTACGAACAACATCGTAGTCGGACCGAACCACTGAGGTCAGCTATTTGGTTTTCACCCCGAAGAGTAGTCTGGGAAACTTCATGCAGTGTTTTTAACAAGGGAACATCGTGTGAGGGGGTGTTTGTTTTCAGGGACTTTTTGGTATAGGGACTAGAAAAAGTCCCTCTTAGAGACTTTTTAACCAAATGGGAGGAACTACTAGGGACTAAAAGTTGCTTTTTGGGTCTAAATGAAGAAGACTCTTAAGGAGAGTCTTTTTTGGGATTTTTTGAGACTTTTTCAACAATGCCCTCCATGCACCCATTGGTCCGCCACCCCATGATGTCGTTTGGTTGTTATTTTTCTATATACTAGGAGTAACATGATCATTTAATAACCTCTAGAGAGGGACTAGGGACTTTTTAGTCCCTGGAAACAAACAGTGAGGGACTTTTTAGGGACTAGGGACTTTTTAGTTGGGACTAGAAAAGGTCCTAGGACTTCTGAACCAAACAGGGCCTGAAAGACGACATTTTCTGGTCCAACTAATGAAGATCAGGCTTAGAGTTTTCACCCCCTTGAACTCAAAAACCCCTACACTGAAAGGGCACCACCTAGCCGACATCGCCCTATGTTGTCATCACCTAGAATTCCATCATCGCACGACTATGTAGACGCACAGTCTAGACATAGACCTAGCCACATAATTAGAACCACACCCGCGCAACACATGCTACCGAGCAATGCGTAAGGATGCCTGCCGTCTCCATCGACCATCGGTTCCATCCTGTCGAGAGTTCAAACCACCTAGCAGAGGCATTTAGGCTTGTCACTTCGGGCAGCTTGGACAAGGCGAAATTCACACATCAAGCAGAAGTTGAGTCATCAGATGCCATCTTCAACGCCGTCAAGCACTCTAAACCTCTGCGCCGAGCAAGAGAAATCTAATTATGGAAGCATGCCGTCGGGAACCTCTAATATTGAGGCTAAAACCAACCGATCTTGCACCCAATAGAGATGATTAGCAGCCAAGGATGACACCACTAGGAGAAAAATTACCGATCTGCGTGCAGCCACATGAGGTGCAAATCGTCTTCACACATGGACAGAAAGATGCATCACCATCACAGCTGCCAAAAAAGGGAGCCGAGAAAAATCACTATCGTCGTGAATCAGTAAACATAAAGCCTCCGCCGCAAACCACCATGACCTTCGTTGACGCCACGACCAGCCGCCGTGCTGTCCTTGCAGCCACTGTGCCATGGCCACCGCCGAGATGTCTCGGAGCCACCGTCCCGAACATTGTTGCCTCATTATTTTCGGCATTGTTGCTTGAGCTAGATGATGAAAAACATACTCTTGTAGCAACACACGTTAGGGACATTTCAAATTTTGTTAGCTTGTATTGGACCACTGAAATCTTTAATTTCAGATCTATACGTGTCTGTGGACCCTCGTACAGACAGATAGATACTGTCCGGTGTACATACTACATGGTGACCGGTGGTTGGCTGAAATTGAATTCGTTGGCACTCCAGGCCACGCTGCATATCCTCCTCCGAGATAAGGGGAAGCAGATTGGTAGATAGTCTTAATGAATCAGGCACTGATTTCAAGAAGAAAAAAAGAAACCCGACTATACGAGTTGTTTTGGTTTATCCTGGCCGGATCGCCGGTCCAATGCTTTTCAGATATCTCTACAAGTAACATCTCGATTAGAGAATTCACGTTGCTACAGTTCTAGGCACGGTTTCAAAAGAATAGATTGATCATCCACTACACCACCAGCGGAACCCTCATAGTTGCCCTATTCATGGCAGGAATAGAAACGAGCGAATATAAACATAGGTCATCTAAGCCATATTTTATACCATTTTTATGAATAAGGAGCTGGAACAGATAGTGTTCGGAAATGAATTATACTAGTCAGAAATATGAAATGACTAAAGTGATATAGTACGGTAAATAATATATTCATCATAGTTATACTACTTAACGAAATGATCGTTTATAATACATAGATATAATGTTATTTTTGTGATGTAACGAACTAATATATAATACTAACCAGCCATATTCCGAATATCTAGAAATTTATTGGGACTTTTATATATTAACTAAGACTTCAATATACTTTTTAAAGACACAATATACATTTGATTCATTAAGACTATGGTTCAAATAAGAATTAAGGACTGTGAAATTTGGCACACGTGTGCCATATAAGCAAAATTGCCACACCTCTACTTCTTTCATTTTAAAATACCACACGATCCCCCGTCCTTTGACTTCGCCTCCTCCCAAATGACCCCGGAGGCTCGCCCGAGAAACCTGTTTCTCCCGCACATCTCGCGCCCACCCCCGAGAAAACTGTCACTTCTTCACGTCTACCACATGATTTCTCCTCAGGACAAAGTTACCATGATATTCGTATGCAAGTTATCAGGCCTGTGTTCGTAACTTACCATACTATTTACATAGAACGTATCAGGTACTATGCTTCAACAATTACACCCCTTCAAAGTAACCACTGTATTTTATACACAAGTTAGAAGGTTTTCGATGTGTAAGATACCGTGGTATTTACACATAAGTTATCAAGGTATATGTACATCAACCTCCCCCTGATCAAAGTTATCATGGGGGATTGTACATGAGTTACCGGGTCTACAGTTCGTATATTATCATGTTACTTGCACCTAAAAAAACCTGGGTGTGTTTCGGTAGCATTTTTCATAGGTCAAGAATTACCACGATGTTTTTGCGTAACTTATCATGCGTATAGCACGTGTGCCCCTCATAACACTAAACATTATGTCACTTTCTCGTGGCACGCCATGTGTTGTGTTCATCCAACAGGCCCACGCGCGAGGCGAGTGTATGTCTTTAACAACTTATTTTCCTTTGGTAAAAAAAAGTTACCTTCATGTTTATATTGCAAGTTATCGGTTATGCGGTGCTTATATTATCATGTTATTTACACGAAAATTATTGGGGATGTTTTGAACAACTTTTTCCTGGGAGAAAAAGTTATCATGGTGATTCTAGGTAACTTATCAAGACCGTAGTGCTTAAAATATTATGTTATTTACACAAAATTTATCAGGGGTATGTTTCAGCAAATTCTCCCCCACGGGTCAGAAACTTATCATGGTGTTTAGTTATCGCAGTGCATATATTTTCATGCTATTTACACATAAAAATGTCAGGAGAGGGAGGTATACTACTGTGCTATTTACACAGAAGATATCGGAGTATCTTTTTTAAAAAAAATCCCTACGGTCAAAGTTACCATGGTGTTTCTACCTCAGTTATCAGATGTGCGCTGCGTATATTACCATCTATTTACACATAAATTATCGGGTATCTTTTCACATTTATCTTCCCCAATGATTAAAGTTACCACGATGTTTGTATCTAAATTATCAGGTCTATAGCGTGAATGTTATCGTGCTATTTACAGAAATTACCGGGGGGGCGGTTCAACAAATTTATTCCCAATGATCAAAGTTACCACGATGCTTGAAACAAAAAAAAATTCAGTGCTAACATATTAAAGGCAAAAACATGTCAAAAACAGTATTTCCCTTAGCTTGTTCAACAATCAGTGTCATATGTGAGGTGGTTAGTTCCCTTTGTTGATTACCTGCAGACCAGAGATCAAATCCTAGTTCAAAGCATTATTTTTACCCGAAAATTGGGAAGTCGCGTGGGGCCATAATTGACGATTACGAAAATTAGGAAGTCACGAGGCGTGCAGGAAAGGAAAGAAATCGGGAGGAAGGTTGGGGAGGACGTGCGGGAAAGTAAGGAGATCGGGAGGCGTGTGGCAGTTTCGCAATCTAGCACACGGTTGCCATATACATATTTCGAAGAATTAAATATTCGTTTGTCCCACCATATTTAGTCATGCATATCCCTTCATCAGAAAAACAAAATATAAAGAGAAGGAATATCAGGCGGCTCGTCGTCGTCTCGCTTCGTCGTTTCATTAGAGAGTGAGTGAGGAGAACATGAATGGCGGAGACGCGCTCGGAGGAAGCAGACGAGACGGTGATGGTCCAACGGGCTGCGTCGGCGTGGGCCTGACATGTCCAACGGACGGAGCCCACGGGCGTCCTACCTATCGCCGCCCGCTGATTGGACTGCACCGCCACCGCACACGTTCCCACCTAAACACTGACACACCCTAGAAAAAACTAAACACTGACAAACTCGCTCGCTAATGCTGCTGCTGACAAATTCTAAATCAGTGGGGCTCGCTGCCTAAACAACATTCTGCTTCATCTAAGCTCCAAGCCACTAGTAGCATTAATAAATCACCAAGAAAAATAGTAGTAGTAATACTAGTACTAATAATCATCAAAGTTCCTTATCACACCTTAGTGCCAAATATTTGCCGCAAAGTATTGCCAGAAAATTAGTAGCACCAATAACACCACTTCTCGCAAAAAAAAAAACTAGTTGTAGAATTGTTCAAATTATTGTAACTACTACATACGCAGCGCAGCCTTCGCTCCATAATATAGTGCATATAAACTTTTTGAAAAGTCAAACCTCAAAATTTTTGACCAACTTTGTGGAGAAAAATATTTTCATCTATAATATTCTCTCCATTTCTAAATGTAAGTCTTTTTAGAAATTTCGATACAGACTACATAGGAGCAAAATGAGTGAATCTATATTCTAAAGTATGTCTATATACATATGTATGTAGTAGTATGTATTGAAATCTCTAAAAAGACTTATATTTAGAAACGGAGGGAGTACCAAACATATATCATTAGATTCACCACTAGATGTAATTTCATATTTTATATATTTTATATTGTATATATACATATTTTTCCCGATAAACATGATCAAAATTTGCAAAGTTTGACTTTTTGAAAAAAATCTACATGCACTACATTATGGAACAGAGGGAATACTACTTAGATCAAAACCATACAAATAATGATACAACAAAGGAGAAATCACGCTTTGATTGCTACTATGACAATTTCCAACGAAGGTCCAGTCCAAAAAACTGTATTGTTGATTGATCCTCAGCCAGCTTGTCCACGCATGCATCGAGATCTGGAATACTTCTATACGTGTGCAGCGGCAGCAGCTGGAGCGTGTGCAGGGAGAGTAAGATAAGCGTTGATTTGATACGGGGCGCCGATTACTTTAGGGCAGCATAACTGTGATTACAGCATCATGATGGAGGCCACCACCACCTGACCGCATTTCTTAATCAGCATTGTACCATCAGCCACACACTAATTTGCTCCTGCGTGTACACAAGTTTCCAAGGGGAATATATCGATCGTGAAAAACAAATCAACATTGTGCGTACGTCAAATGGTTTCATTAGTAATCCTGCAAAAAAAATGGTTTCATTAGTATTTTTAATAGATTTTCTGCATTGCCACTGACAGTGCTTGTATATAAATATATGATAGACGAATCTCTAGAATTTCCAGGCAAAATTAGACATCCCTGGATTCAAAGAAACTTCGTATAGGCTTTTTGGAGGACTTCGATCCTTATGTTTTTTTCTCTGCATATTATTTAATTTTAAATCGCTTCGTCCTAAAATAAGTGTCGTAAGTTAATTATAAATTTGATATAAATGTGTACTAAATCAACCACACTTATTTTGGGACGGAGGAAATATGACTGGATTTTCAAGAGGATTGCAGGCGCTACATTTTGGAGTAAGGCTGCCATCCTTACAAACACTATTTGACTTAATTCATGTATTTTTGTAATGCAATAGGGTTAATTGGACATGTCAATTTATTCTTATATTTGTTTCTTTCACGTGTTTTGACAATCCTGTAAACCAGTTAGGCAAATCATTTGATTTAAACAAGTTTCATAGGAGTTTGGATCATTTCAAAAAAATCTATGGGTGGTTTTTCATTTGCAAGATTAGAATCATTAGTATTTCACTACAATCTTTCCCAATATTTTTCTTCGCACTCAATTTTGGAGATTTTCCATCATCAACTCAAACCTCTTGTATACGATTTCAAATCCTACAAGATTCAAGAATACATATGACTATTTAAATGTTTTCTGATTTCTATGTATCAAGAATTGCAAATACACGAGTATCTATTTTTATAAGAAAAAAGAGTTGACACCCCATCTAAGCTAATGAGCATCTTATATCACTATAAAATATATCTTTGTATTACGAAGACAGTACAAACAAGTATGTTGATAACGAGCACGTACACTCAATCTCATGAAAGGATGCACACACGCACCCTATCCTTATTACCTCCGAGAGATTGAGCAGACATATCTTAAGATTGATCAAGTCGTCGCAGACACCTCATAGTTAATGGACACGTAATACCATAGAAAGAATAATGTGAAAAACACTAAACTAAAATCAAAAAGAGCATGCGAGCACCCATACCAATTCTTCGACCCGAACATTGATGTGCTGGTTTCACAACAAGGAACCTAAAAATTTAAGCTAGGCTTAGTTCGCACAAACAAATACACTAGCGTTAAGCTGGCATCGTGTGTGACTCTGCGTCTAATATGTGCCAGCTAACTACGATGTGTACACATGTACAACTCGTATGGTTCAAATGCTTTACAAATCCGTAATTTGTATGTACTCCTACCTCTGAAAGGCAGCAGCGTTGGGTCGCCCGTCCATGCATTTCAGACTGAGTCCTCACACACGTGCCTGTTATGTTGTGCCGTCGTCCGGGCACTTCACCACCTACTGTACGATCCATACTAGACGTGTCGGCTGGGGCCATCCTAAATAATCAGGTGCGTCCAACCGGGCCCTGACCCGACGTGCCTGACTACAGTAGTGAGCCACTCGTGTATGCCTCCTGCTGCGTCGCTTCTCTGCTCTATCCCGCTAATCGTCCCACTCTGGGCATTCCTTCTCTTTGTTTGTTTCATCGTTCCTCCGCCACCGGCTCTCCTCACAATGTGGCCTAGCTACTCCTTGCCTTCTTCCTTATTGTGTCGACCTGGCCATCCTTCTTCGACGGCATCACAATATCACTCAAGGGACCAACAAATCGATGATATACATACTTATTGAACAATTCAAATGCATATCTATATATAAAAAAACCCAAAGGGGCAGATCCAAACCATCTCAACCGTCAAATCATGTTATCTAACGGTTCAAATCCCTCCAATGGTGAGCACCAAACACGTTTAACGCTTTAATTACCCACCACTGCCATTGGTTATAAACACGTTTTGACTCAACGCTATCCCATGGAATCTGCCATGTAATTAATATCCTACCATTCCCGTAAAAAAGTAATTGATATAATACTAAATACCAACATGCAACAGATATATCTTACCTAATATAACGTGCAACTAATATTCTATCTAATATAAACGTGCATGGCACGTACATTATTACTAGTTAAGTCTAGAGATCCATAATTCATACAATACGAAGCTATGCCTCACTTTTTTTTTGCATCAAAGCTATGCCACTAGCTCCTCAGGCTACATGCGTAGGCCCTACATACGTGCGTAAGTACGTACGTATACGTTGTGACGAGCTTGGAACGGTACGTTCGTGCCTGAGCTTTCCCTGTCCTCCTCCTTGCAAGTTGCAAGGACCATTACGTTCATCAATCAATACTGTTCCGTCATCTTAGGCGTGTCGGGACCGTCCCAAAATCATCAAGTCCGGCTAGCTAGGTCCAAAAGCTATCGTACTACTGAGAAATGCACCTGCCTGAAATACAAAACCAAAACTTATGATTGTTCACAAAGTATTATGGCACGATGTTCGCGTCGAGCCGTCGACCCTTTCACTATACTGCAGCATGAATTTAGGGCCAGTTCTTTTAGGCGATTCTACCAGAATCGCCCCCCTCCCCAGCTTCTCCCAGAATCATCACTCCATATGTTTTTTACAATCCTACCTAATTAGACTTTAACTAGATAGGATTGTAAAAAATATATGGAATGGCGATTCTGGGAGAAGTTGAAGAGGGGGGCGATTCTGGGAGAATCGCCGAAAATAACTGGCCCTTAGTCCCCTACGTCTCCCTGGGATCGGTCCTCTTGTGATGCGCCCATTCTACTGCCCTCGCGGATTTTCTCATTGACTTGCCGCCGATGTCCATTTTCTCTCGATGCGCCTGCGCACCAAAATTAGTCCTTTCCACCTCAGTTTGCCACCGATCATTGTCATCGTTCATCGACACTAAGCTCATCGGCGTGTGTTCTTCCTTTGTCCTGCTCTCTCTCTCTCTCTCTGTGTACACACACCTCTCTCTCTACACACACGTGTGTGTGTGTGTGTGTGCGTTGGATGAGGGACCGGCGGCGTCGGGTTTTGTTTGTGCCGCCGTCCGGCTCTGCTCTGCTCCGCTGGGCTGCTGCACGTACCACCACACAGCACATACATACATGTATCGCCAGTCGGATCCATGCATGAGTGCGTGCATGTACCCCTGGGCTCTGGCTGCGTGGACGCTAGTACGTAACTTGGACAGGCCATGCAGCGTACTAGCTGCACCCTGAAATATGGGATCCAGAGGAGTACATAACTTGGACAGGCCATGCAGCGTACTAGTACGTCCTAGCCGTCCATGCTGCAGCTTGCTGCCATATATAGCGTGGGGCGTGCCAAGAAGATGGCTTTCGAAAAGATCAACTCCGATGAAGACTACGATCTATCGAACGGTGAAGGTAGCTAAACTAGAAACACTTCAAAAGACATAGCTAACGAACTGGCCAAGCATAGTGTGACCGACGACATGGCACCAGTAGGCGATTACTATAAGCACTAGTACAAGGTGACGTTGCTAGCTCGATGGCGACTCGTCTGGCAGAGGAACATTACAAACGATGAATTGACACTGGGTCTTGGGGCCAAAGGACAGGCAGAGAGACAGATCGATTCCAATCGGGGTCGTGGCGTGGCATGGCGCGGGGCCGCGTCAATGGGCCGTGACGGCAACTGCTCGGGGGCCCCCTTCCTATCTGTGGGCCTCAAGCAGGCCCAGTGGGCCCCATTCACCTCTCGCACCTCACGTTGTTCCTCCCTCTGAAAAAGAAAAAGAAAAAGAAAGGAGAAAGATAAACATGTGCCATCTGCCTCCCCCGTGTCCTATCTATCTCGATCAATCGTCGTCCTCCTGCTTAACTATCGTGAGTGGGCCAGTAGAGTACTGGTGTCTGCATGCAGTCGTCTCTCGTGTTGTACGGGCATCCAGCTCCTTGATTGCTACACTCAGTACTACTAATCATGAACTTGCATTGTTTGCCCTACTCGATCAATAATTTAATGGCGTGCGTGCATGCATAATAAGTCCATGCAATGCACGAGGCGTCTATCCTTGGACTTGGAGGCAGATGAAACGTGCATGTCTAGCAAATTACTTGAGGAAATCCAGTTCTGCCGTTAAACCAGATGTGCGTGGTTAACTAGGTAGAGTACGATATATTTCATCGGTAACTGCGTCTGCATGCTTGTGTGCACACGCACGCATGGTACGGTACCATGGCCATGCCGATCGTCCCCGTCAAACCGTCCCTCGATCCACTGACCAGCATATCGACCGTGCGTCGCTCCGATGATCGACCAAGAATTTATTATAACTCGAAAGTTACGTAATGTACGGCGGAAAAGTTGACCGCCCACGTCACTGCCTTAACACAACACGATGGCTGGGGGACAGTGAACGGAGGTCTGAGGTCTGAACGTACCGGAGGGGAGGCCGAAAGCGACCGGACAGTGGCTGCACGGCGCGGCATGGAAGCTTGTACCGCAGCGACGGAGGGTGGTGTGCAGCCGTGAGCGTGAAGACTACGGGGTCAGAGAATGCACGCTCTCTTGCCAGCAGATAGATTCTTTGCAACTTAACTTATGCATTTGGCCCCTTGTCTCTCGCTGGTCTGGCTGAAAGATCGGTACAGTACTAGGTATATGTCAATTCTAGTTCGAAGAAGAGATAATATATGAAGCACCTTTTGCCTCAAAATTACTTTTTTTCGAAAAGATGAAACTCCACGACCTCTGCATCAGAACGATGCATACGGTCAACTTATTAAATAAATAAATAGGTTTAACAAAGTCTTAAAGTCTCAAAAAAAGGAGAGCTCATAAAGAGCCAAAAAGGCGAAAAATAAACTAGCCACAAAAAGCCACAACCGGCTGGCATAAGAGAGATAGGTAAACTAATTGTCTATCCTATTACATGACCGCCATCCAAACCGGCTGAAGATATCCCGTGCTACCATCTCCCAGCGGATAGATCCAGTAACCAAACGCTTCCTAGCCCCCGTCGGAGTGAGTAGCGACCACATACGGATCAACGCACTGGCTCGGAAAATAACCTACAAAAAATGAACATTTGTTGCTTTGTTATAAAAACCAAATCATTTCTGCAGTTCCAGACTGCCCACAATAAAGCACAAACTCCTACGCGAATATGTCTCGCTGTTTCGGGCTCTATCCCGTTAAGCCACGTTCCAAATAACGTGTTGACAGAACTCGGTGGAGTAATATTAAATGCAATATGGACTGTCCGCCATAGAACTTTGGCTAACGGGCAGTCAAGAAAAAGGTGTTTGATAGTTTCATCTCGATCACAGAAACTACACCTAGTAGGTCCTGTCCAATTACACTTTGCCAATTGTTCTTGGTTAAAATTACTTGTTTATGGACAAACCACATAAACACTTTGATTTTCAAAGGAACTTTGACAGCCCAAACATGTTTGGAACTAGGAATCGAGCTTGAATTGATAACATCAACATACATTGATTTAACTGTAAATTCTTCAGACCTAGTAAGTTTCCAGCGTAATTTATCGGGCTGTTGAGGTAGCTGAACCTCCATCTGTCTACCTATTAGATGGAGCCATTCTTCCCAACGATTGCCAACTAGCGTCCTTCTGAACTGAATATCCAGCGGAGTGGATTGAAGTACCGTTGCAACGAACGCCTCACGTCGTTGAACAATACGATACAGAGACGGGTATTGAATGGCAAGGGGGGTCTATCCAAGCCAAGTATCCTTCCAGAATCGCGTGCTAGTGCTGTTGCCAATAATAAACTTTGTCCTATTAAAAAGGTTAATTTGACTTTCATAAGCCCTTTCCAAAAGGGTGAGTCAGTCGGTCTTGCTGTCACCTGGGACAAAGTTTTGGAGTGAAGATACTTGCTGCGAAGGATCTGCGCCCAAGTGGCATCAGTCTCTACCGATAACTTCCACAACCACTTGCTGAGAAGACATATGTTCTTGACCTCAAGATTCTCAATACCAAGACCCCCTTGGTCTTTCGGTCGACAGATGATATCCCATTTGGCGAGTCGGTATTTTATTTTTAGTTCATCGCTCTGCCAGAAGAAACGTGATCGATAGAAGTCCTGTCTTTTCCTAACTCCAACTGGGACTTCGAAGAATGAGAAAAGTAACATAGGCATACTCGTGAGAACCGAGTTTAACAGAATTAATCGGCATCCGTATGACATGAGCTTGCCCTTCCAGCAACTCAGTTTCTTTTCAAAACGGTCCTGGATGCACTCTCATTCTCTGTTTGTCAGCTTACGATGGTGAATTGGTATACCTAAGTACGTGAAAGGTAAAGTCCCCAATTCGCACCCAAACAATTGCCTATATGCCTCTTGTTCGTCATTGGCTCTACCAAAGCCGAACAATTCGCTTTTGTGAAAGTTAATCTTTAACCCGGTCAATTGTTCAAATAAGCATAACACCAGCTTCATATTTCTCGCTTTGGTCAAGTCATCCTCCATAAAGATGATCGTATCATCGGCGTACTGTAGGATAGACACACCTCCATCAACTAGATGAGGCACCAAGCCACCCACCTGACCAGCCTCCTTAGCCCTTCCTTTCAGAATTGCCAAGATATCAACTACAATGTTGAACAAGATAGGAGACATCGGATCCCCTTGTCTCAGGCCCTTATGTGTCTGGAAATAATGACCTATGTCGTCATTCACTATAATTCCAACACTCCCTTTTTGCGTGAACGATTCTACCTGACGTCGCCAGGCTTCATCAAAACCTTTCATATGCAAGGCCTGTTGAAGGAATGGCCATTTGAATTTATCGTATGCTTTCTCGAAATCCACCTTAAAAACAACTCCATCTAATTTTTTCGTGTGGATTTTGTGGAGCGTTTCATGAAGGACCACCACCCCTTATAGGATGTTTCTGTCCGGCATGAAAGCAGTTTGGGATTGCTGCACCACAAAATGCGCAATCTGTGGGAGCCTATTAGTCCCAACCTTGGAGAAAATTTTGAAACTAACATTGAGGAGGCAGATCGGCCTAAACTGCTCAATTCTCACAGCCTCCGTTTTCTTAGGAAGCAGTGTTATTGTTCCAAAATTTAAGTGAAATAACTAAAGCTGTCCAGAGAATAGATCATGGAACATTGGTATCAAATCCCCCTTAATAATATGCCAACACTTTTTATAGAACTCCGCCGGAAATCCATGCGGCCCTGGAGCCTTATTGTTTTTCATCTGCGCAATAGCTTCAAACAGCTCTTTCTCCGAAAACGGGGCAACCAAAATATCATTAGCATCAACAGTGAGTTGAGGCACATCCTCAATCCTGGACTCATCCAGAGACACACAATTATCCTCCGGAGGACCAAACAACTGCTTCAAGATTGTGTGTCTCTGGAGGATAATTGTGCCAGCGCTCAATGGAAGTCCTACCTCCTGCATCCTTAGCCCATTCCCTGGCTATCAGATCCAAGAAGCCTTCACGTTCAAACCATGCCGGCTCGAATGAAAAGGAGTTTTTGTTTCCCATGTGGTTTGGCTCACCCGAGTCCACGAATAAAGGCGTGTGATCAGAGATTCCGCGCGAGAGAGCCTGGACCGTTACCAAAGGGAATTTCTGTTCCCATTCGACGCTCGCTAGGACTCAATCTAGCTTCTCAAACGTTGGGTTTGGCAAAGCATTAGCCCAAGTAAATTTTCTACCGGAAAGCTCTATCATCTACCGTCAAAATTATCATTATTCTTTTCCTCTCTCCTCCTAATCATATTGAAGTCACCCCCAACTAAAATTGCGAGCTGCTCAGAGTCACAAATTCGAACAAGATCCGCCAAAAACTCTGGTTTAAGCTCGGGCTGCGCGGCACCATAAACCGCCACCAGAGCTCAGTTAAACCCATCAGCTTTGGACCTAACCCGAAACTTAACCGCGAAGTCACCCATCACGACACTTCGGACTTCCAGTGAATCGCATCTCACTCCAAGTAAGATCCCACCCGATCTTCCTCACGGAGGCAGGCAGTGCCAATCGAAATCGACACCACCCGATAAAGTATTGAGAAACTGGGGCACAAAATTATCTCTACCAATTTCCAAGAGAGCAATAAAATCTAATCTATGCTCGATAGACGCATCTGCAAGAAACCTTCTTTTAGCCAAGTCTTTCAGACCTCTACTACTACAAAAGATTCCTTTCATATTTCATCATGAATTTTTTTAGTAGTACGGATACTAGCACTCCTACGTACCGCTGAAGGAGGATAAGTCTTCCGCTTCCACTTGCGTTTGGTTTTGCTATGGTCCTCCACCCGGTCCTCATAACCGGGCTCAGTGGATCGAACTACTGTATCTTCTAAAGTGGCATCCTCTTCCTCAGACTCAGGAATGGATGGTGCAAGATCCGCACAAAAATTATCGAGCACTTTGACCCCCAATGCATCAATATCTGCATCATTCATGGGTTTTACGACTGCTAAGATTCGAATTGTTTCTAAAGCGCATTCCGCTTCCAAATCTAGGAGATCATTAACAGAGTTGGAAATTTCACTATCATTACTACCTAGTGAAACTCCTAACTGATTTGCATTATAAATAACTTCATTATTAGAGAAATGCAAAAATGGAGTTGGAGGTGTTGAACGACATACCAGTAGTGATCTCGATATCACGAAGCTTGGCCCCCCGCTTGGCGCACCTCAGCTGCATATCATCAACATTCGCCTCCCCTCAGACACAGGATCCGGGATGCCTCCAAAGGCGATGACCTTCTCCCGAGTGGCTCCGTTAGGGACGAGGCCTCCAGCCCACCCCAACGCGCGGCTAGGCCATATTACCTAGAGGGGCGCCAGGAACCGCAAGCACTGGCACCGGCGACCTCGGAGAAGGAGAGCTCAGGGCCACCTGCCCACGCTCCCCAGCAGGCGTGGCCGCCCCTCGCCCAGGAGAGGAATGAACCGGGGCCTCCTGCTGCGTCCCTCGCCCAAACACCGCAGGAGAGGAGAGGGTCGAGACCTCCTTCCCAGGCCCCCCTCCCAAAGCGAGTGTGTCGCTGATAGTCACCATAGGCAGCTCCACCGCAGTCCTCAACTGTGGCAAAGCATCAGAATGAGATGGGGAACGATGGGCCACCTGCCCACGATCCTCCCCCCTCAACCAGCGTCAACGGCGAAGGGGAGCGAGGGGCCACCTGCCCCCGATCCTCCCCCCTCGACCGAAAGCATCAGAAGCGCAGCCTTCTCCATGCTCCCATCGACAGAACCATCAGCCACAACAAAATCCATGGGAGGGAGCGTGCACTCTAGCACGCTATCAGACTCCACTCGATCGCTCCATAACCTAGGAGGGGCAGAAGCCGGCTCGGAAGAACCGAATCTCAGAGTGTTCATCGGCACCGTAACCGAAGGAGCAGCCCCTTTCCCGGGCGTCTGTGGTGTAGCACTCGGGCCGTTGGACGACTCATGCCCAACATCATCCCCTCCCGCTGCCGTGTGACCTGATCCATCATTCCTGTCATGCATGTCCACATCTGTCCCAGCCAAAGCCTCAGCAAAAAGATCTGTTTCCTCAAACTCGATCTCAAGTTTAAATACCCGGCCACTATAAGTCCACTTGACCACGTCAGGCACGAACTCGATATCGAGAACACTCACCAACAGTCGGGCCACCCCATTACCTCGGGTAAAGGCCATGTCCACTTTCTCCATTTTCCCAACCAGAATCCCCAAGCTAGCTACCACTCGAGCATCCTGAAGCGGCTTGGATGGAGCACCGGAGAATCGCAACCAAACCTGGGTAAGAGGCGTTCCCTGCGGCTCAACTCTCTTCCACTCATGGAACTCGAGGATGCACTGCGTACCAGGAACTTTTCACAACTCGAAGCTCAGAAGACGCTCCAAGTCCTCTGTTGAAGGAAAATCAACCTTATATGAATTGGCCTCGAGAGGAGAGAGCTCCCACTGACAATCACCCGGAGCTAACTCACTGAGCCTGTGAATAATCTGTGCCTCAGACACATCACCCTTCGTAACCTTTACAATCCCCGTGGTTGTGCTCTGAGGCTCCTCAGGTATCTCCCTCACGCTAGGAGACTCAAAGAACATCAACTCAGCACAATAACACCATAGATGGTAATACTTGGCATCTGATCATGTAAAACAGGGAACTCCCCCGTGTCATGTGCTGGCTTGAGACATGTATCACATAACTCAGTCGTGCACTCAGCAATGAAGTGGCCTCTCTCTCCACACCGGTAGCATAGCATCTTTTCCTTTTTTTGAGCCCACCTCGAAGATCTGTCCGCATCGGACTTGTCGGTGGCATCGACGGTAACGGTAGGCGCAGGCTCAGTCACACGTATGTCAGCGTTAGCCAGTGCCGTCACCGCCTTGATACGTCTCCAACGTATCTATAATTTTTGATTGCTCCATGTTATATTATCTTCTGTTTTGGATGTTTATGGGCTTTATTATACACTTTTATATTATTTTTGGGACTAACCTATTAACCCAGAGCCCAGTGCCAGTTTCTGTTTTTTCTTTGTTTTAGAGTATCGCAGAAAAGGAAAATCAAACGGAGTCCAATTGACCTGAAACTTCACGAAACTTATTTTTGGAAGGAAAGCAACCTGGGAGACTTGGAGTCCACGTCAAGGAAGCTTCGAGGAGGCCACGAGGTAGGGGGGCGCCCTCCACCCTCGTGGGCCCCTCGTGGCTCCCCTATCGTACTTTTTCCTCCTATATATCTCCATATACCCTAAAACGATCAGGGAGCACAATAGACCGGGAGTTCCACCGCCAGAAGCCTCCATAGCCACCGAAAGCCAATCTAGACCCGTTCCGGCACCCTGCCGAAGGGGGAATCCCTATCCGGTGGCCATCTTCATCATCCGGTGCTCTCCATGACGAGGAGGGAGTAGTTCTCCCTCAGGGCTGAGGGTATGTACCAGTAGCTATGTGTTTGATCTCTCGCTCTCTCGTGTTCTTGAGGTTATACGATCTTGATATATCGCGAGCTTTGCTATTATATTTGGATCCTATGATGTTTCTTCCCCCCTCTACTCTCTTGTAATGGATTGAGTTTTCCCTTTGAAGTTATCTTAAGGGTTTCTCTTCTACATGCTATTAGAGCTTGAGAAGAGATGAGGCCCTCGTGCACTCCTCCTCCGCCGCCCGCCTCGCCACGCCACGCGCCGCCTCGTCACGACGCGCCGCGGGTTGCGGGATTGAGCCGAGCTGAGCTCACACCTACGCGCTTATTTTTGCCAGTCTCTAACGGAGAGTTTCTGACAACTGGGCCACTATCTGAGACGTCGGATCTTGGGCTGTCACGGACTCGGACGTGGCTCGAGCCCACGGCTGTGCCTATATAAGTGTGCGGTGTCTCCTAACCCTAGTCGCCACGAACAGATCACATCTACTCTCACGCACTGCCCACCGTCGTTCCTTTGCTGCTGCTGCCGCCGGTGACTCCATCCCGTCCGCCGCGTATACGGTCGACGGGAGAGCAGGTCTCCGAAACCCCGCCCTTCCAGTTCCTGTACTGGAGAGGGGCGAATAGGTTTTTGGGAAGCGACTCCGCGACTGCTCGCTGTTCGTCTACTTCCTCTACGTCCGGTTCGTCCTCGTCATCACCATGTCCAACGACGCCGACCGTGCTGCCGCCGAGAAAGCTGAAGCCGACAAGAATGCCGCCGAAGATGCCGCTGCAGATGTCACCGCCGCCGGGGCTTCCGCCTGGCCTACTGGAGAGTATAACACGTTTATCCCGCTCCTGTTTATTTTTGTATTAGCAGTACTAGCAGTATGTGCAGATTTGTCTACAGTTTGCTTAGTACGTGCATGTTTAGATCAGAACCAGTATGTAGTCAATTTAGTCAATGCCATGCTAGTGATTTATTTATAGATTAAATTAGTCGAAAAATTGCCTATTTACTCAGCATTATCTTGAGTTGAAGATTTGTTGTACCCATCTCACATGTAAACATTTCACGTAATGGATTTGCATGAAGAAGGTTGTGTAGTAGACATCACGCCTCCAAAACCTGACCGGACAAATCCGGCGTCTGGCCAGAAACAATCACCTCCGAGGACGTCGTCGGCTCGACAACAACAGGCGGTGGAGGTTGGCGGTACCGGTTCCGACCACCACGATGACCTATGTAGCCACCTCTCTGCCGGTTGTCAGGGCAAGAAACCCCCTCAACAAAGCCTTCAAGGGGACCGTAAAATGGTTTTTCTGCAGTACCATCACTCTGCCAAGCAAAGCCACGCCCGCCTCCGGTCGACGAGGAACCACGATGTTGGCCTTCCCCGTAGACATTGTATCCATAATCGCCCCAACGCCCATGAGGAGGGTCCCGGTCTGCATATCTGCCACCGGCAACTCTGACCGCGTTAGTCCCGCGACCTCCGGCGTGAGCGTCCGACGCCCTAGGCCGACCGTCCCGCACCACGTGCTGCTGCTGCTAGATGTTCTGTGGATGCATGGGCGGGCGGTGCTGAGGAGGCCCGGACTGGGTCGGCCCAGCCCTAGCGGCCGGAAGCGCAGCCTTGGCCGACGCAGCCTTG
>NW_024118281.1:0-10953 GCF_003073215.2 Triticum urartu
CTGCCCGAGCCCCGCCTCGCCGGAGAGGTATCGCGCCGTTCGCTGTCGCCCGGTTTTTTTTAAGAAAACTGATTCGGTTTTTTTGAAAAACCCCTAATTCGTTTTTAGATCGATTCGCCGGTTTTCCCGGTTCTTCTACTTAGCGGACGTTCGTCCGTACGTTCGTTTTAACGAACGGTTTTCGCCGTTAGTTACAGCTAACGAACGCTCATTCGTTAGTCTGTTCGTCAGTTTTCTTTTATCGGATTTTTCCGCGATTATTCTTGATCGTGATTTCTGATCCGATTTTCGTTTCAGTTTATCTTTTCGCTCGTTAGTCGGAATCAGGCGATTCAAACGCCTAGATCTTCATCTTGAGACCCTCTTTCCGCTTAACCAACTTGAACAAGATTTTGGTACTGTAAAATTTGAGCTTAGTTCAGATTAGTAAACGGATCTTATTTCTTTTGCCCTTTGAGTTTTGTTGCTCCGTTTGGTTTGATTCTTTTTGCAAACCGGAGTTCTTAAGTTGAACTTTCCGGTTAGATCTGCTTATTCAAGTTTTACCTGTGCTTCTTTGTTAGTTGCTTATGTATGCTATTGTTTGTTTGTGTTAGAATTCCCGGAGTGCGAAGCGTGTTATTTGGAGTCTCTAGGTTACGCGGATCGTCAGCAAGGCAAGTAACACTTTGATCATATCCCTTTATCACCCAGTTTTTATACATTATCTCCAATCCTCAAACATTGCATGGTTAGGATGACATTAACTTGTGGGTTGGGAAGTAGATGATGAGGTAGAACCTATTGCCCTGTTACATTCAAACCCTGGGGAGTTACTTCTATGCGTTGCTTATATTGCTATGCTATGCTCGTAGACGTGGTTTGTGTGAGTGAAATCCATGACCGATGTGAGATTGTTAATTAATGGTTCAACTTAAGGTGGCAACTTAAATTTACATCTGGGTGGATTGAGGCACCTGGAGTATCCGTGTGATCTTCCTATGGACCGCCACCCAGGATCAAAGGGAACTGAGATTTTTCATGCCAGAAACTTTCGTGTGCAGCCACAAGCTATTATGGGCTCTAGCATAGTTGAGTAAGTTACGTGAAGCTCTTGAAGAGGTAGATCAACAGGTAGTGGGTTTGTAGGTTTGGTATGGTCTACCCGGAGTAGAGAGTTAATGTTTCTGAAAGACTGTGTCTCGGTCATCCGTTTCTCAAACATCATGTAGTGCGAGAAATCCAACGAAGGCGATCGAGTCTTGTGGGGAAAAGTGCGCAAATCTCTGCAGAGTGTATAAACTAATCATGGTTAGCCGTGTCCCCGGTTATGGAAAATCTTGAGTATCTAGTACTTGGAGTATCTTAAGTATCTCACCACTCTTAATTAATATTGTTGGGTTGTTAATCACTTTAATTGGGATTGAGTTGGAGGAACCTTCTCAATGATGTTTCAACTACCATGATAGTTAAATTAAAATCTATTTCTTTGTTGTAGGAAAAAATTGGCTTTTCGCAAAAACTGTATCCATAGAGCTTTTCACCAGCCAAATATGCATGTAGTGATAGCATTATTCTGTTCTTACTCTACTATGTTACTTTGCCAGCATATTCCATGTGCTGACCCGTTTTCGGGTTGCAACGTATTATGTTGCAGACTTTTCAGACGAGGAGTAAGGTTCGTTAGGTCGTTGCCGTGCAGCTCAGCTATGCCGTTGGAGTTGATGGACTCACTTTATCTTCCAAGACTTCCGCTGTTATCATGTTAGATGGCCTTAAGCCATATTTATTCTAATCAGATCTCTTTTGAGACATCCGATGTAATAAGTGTGTGATGGCTACTCTGTTATAAATCCTTTGAGTACTGTGTGTGTCAACATTACCGATCCAGGGATGACACTGAAGCACAGAGACTTGACCGTTTAAGGTCGGGTCGCTACAGGGGTCAAACCCGCCGGCGATTAGCCGTCGACGAGGTCCGGGATGGCAGCGATGCGTGGAATCACAGCACAGGCCATAGTTCGAGGCGCAAATGGCACCGTTGGAACCCTGAGCCTCGTCCGCGTCGGCTGGTGCTAGTGGGGTCACCGGAGACGACCTAGATCGACGGCGGTGTCCGCTTCCGCGGCGGCCGGAGTTCGGGTGCAGACGGTGGCAATGCTATGGTGCACTAGAGGAGAAACCGAAGAGTTCTACGTGCTCCTAGGGGTGCGCTGAGCACACTGATGATCTCGGACGCGGGTGGCAGCAGCTGTGGCCGCGGCGGCGCCACGGACGGCGGCAGCGATCTCTCAGGCGCGGTAGCGCTAACACTAGAGTGCGAGTTAGACTGCGGGGAGAGAGGGGAAAGGCGCAGGTGCTCACGGCGGTTCTTCTGGTGCAGCTGGGTGGCTTGGAGAAGCGCCGGCGACGACGAACGGGCGATGGCGAGCTCGGCGACCCGAGGAGGAAGAAGACGGTGGTGACGGCGAGGCAGGGCGCCCAGCGACGTGTAGCTGGATGGGGACGAAGAAGAGGTTGTGGCGGAGCTTTGGGGCACGTCGAGCGGCCGAGGGGGAGGCAGTGACCACGACTACAGCGAACGGCGACGACGGCAGCGTTCGGCTGCGGCGGTGCAGAGGCGAGGGAGAGAGCAGAGAGGAGGGAGGGGTCCAGAGAGGGAGGGGAGAGGTGCAGAGTGTCGAGGCGGTCCTGGGCGGTGCAGCAGGACGAAGGGGGGGCAGCTGTGTGGCTAGCAGGAGGTGGCCGCGGCTCGGCTGTGCGCGCGCCACGCATAGCGCGAGTAGGCGCGGGGGAGACGATGCGCGAGGAGGTGGGCTGGGCCATCGGCCTGTCAAGGGAAAAGGCCCAGGGGGGGTTCTTTCTCTCTCTGTCTCTGTTTTATATTTTGTTTCTCTTTTCTATTTACCTGCAACTGTTCTGGCTTTAGTAAAAATACTAAAGCTTTTTGTAAAATCCTGAAATAATTTGTGGACACTCCGTGGATTATTCCAGTGGCCCACATTTAGTTTCAGAATTATTTGAGCATTTTGAATATTTATAGTAATTAAATGCTCAAATTCAAATACATAATGACTTAAATCAAAAATCCAGAGATGACCTAGAAATATGTTCATCATTTTTGGCAGAGGTTTTCACCTTTATTAGAAGTCATGAACATTTTTAAAAGGCACTTTGGGTTCATTGAAGATTATTTCAGGTTGAATATATTTGAATTTCATTTGGTGCTAGGGTTTAACGGTCCCCATCGGGCTCCTGGACTTGATAACTTAGGTACAAAGACCATGATAAGTTTGATCCGTGGATCAAAGTTATTGAAAACATACCACTGATAATTTTTTTGTAAATAGCACGATAATATACACTCTCAAACTTGATAACTTAGGTATCAACACCTCGATAATTTTGACCCATGGAAAAAGTTGTTGAAAACATAATCCGGTAACATCTGTGTAAATAACATGGTAATATAAGGTCCCGAACCTGATAACTTAGGTACAAACACGACGATAACTTTGACCCGCGAAAAAAAGTTGTTGAAAACATACACTGATAACTTTTTTGTGTAAATAGCATAATAATATAGGCTTTCGGTCCTGATAACTTGGGTACAGACACCACGATAACTTTGACCCATGAAAAAAAATTCTTGAAAACATACCACTGATAACTTCTTGTGTAAATAACGTGTTAATATACACTTCCGGACATGATAACTTAAGTACAAACATAATGATACTTTGACTCATGTAAATTATTTTTTTTGAAAAAACATACCATTGATAACTTCTGGTGTGAATAACATGTTAATATACACTTTCAGACATGATAACTTAAGTACAAACATCACGATAACTTTGACTCATGTAAAAAAGTTGTTTGCAAACATACTCCAATAACATCTGTATAAATAACATGATAATATAGGCTGTCCGGACCCGATAACTTAGGTAAAAACACCACAATAACTTTCATCCGTGAAAAAAAGTTGTTGAAAACATACTCTGATAACCTTTTGTGTAAATAGCATGGCAATATAGACTCCCTGTCCTGATAACTTGGATACAAACACCACGATAACTTTGACCCATAAAAAAAACTTGTCTAAAACATACTCCAGTAGGATCTATGTAAATAACATGGTAATATTCTTATAAAGAGCTGATAACTTATTTAGCCCAGGCATGATAACTTTTGACCCAGAAAAAAGTATTTGAAATATGCCAACATGATATCTAGTTTCGAAGATCTCACCACGGCGGATTTTTTTTGAGAAAACAAATTTTTGATCGAACAGACGGTTTGAACTACAAAATATTTTGAAATTTCAAAATAAAGAGAATATACGATGACATTAGTTTTTCTGCACTCTTAGTGCATTTGCACGTGGGAGAAAGTAGAAATAAATCATTTTTATGCCTGGAATTTGCCTATGCAAACACCGTGGTAACTTATATAGCACAGTCCTGATAACTTGTATACCCTAGGTGTGGTAACTTTTTACACGAAAAAAAGTCGTCAAAATATATCAACATGGGATCTAGTTTCGTAGGTCTCGTCGAGACAATTTTTTATGTGAAGACAGTTTTTTAATCCGAGCGACCGTTTGAGCTACAAAACATTTTGAATTTTGAGCTTTAGTGGAATCTTTTGTGACATCATCAATTTTGTTTTTATGTGCATGCACTTGTTTACGAGGCTGAATTCCTTCCTAATGAAAAAGCATTTAACGCATCTTACATGCTATTTTGTTAGCGAGCTTGTATGCAATCACACTCTTGTGGGATCGTTCGGATCTATACCTATAATCCGAATGTTTGGAATATATAACAGTCCTTAAATCAAATTTAGACATGATGCAGCAACCAAGCTAGTCCAAGTGCATAGCAAGGCTAGGGACGTGACAAAAATAAACAATAATTGGATATGGATAATCATTATATATTTTTCCATATGGGAATTTATGTATCATGCAAACCAAACATAAAATTTACTAAAGAAATATAGGAACTTAGAAAATAAATAAAAGAAAACTATTAGAAAACTGAAGGGCGGTACGTGGAAACGTCTATATAACTTGCTAGCTAGTAGTTACTCTCTCCGTCCTAAAATGCTTGTCTTACATTTGTTTAGATACATATATATCTAGACACATATTTTAGTATTAGATACATCTTAAGAGAAACTTTTATGCATGGAGGTAATACAAACAAAGCAAAGCATGGTCGGGTGGTCCGCTGCTTTGTCAGATAATGATGAGATTCCTGGTTGGAATTCCCTCCATGACAACTTTTAGGGTATATTTTTTGCGACATTTACTTAAAGTCTAGGGGGGTTACCATAATAAGACCAGCTCGCTGCTCACAACGCCAGTAGCCACTGACATGTGCGCCAGCAACACGCTGGCATGCTACACGGGCACTGGATATGGCGGTATATGTCCAGAGTTACCGTATTTGATCGTCCGGACAAGTTATTCATTACTTTTATGTATTTTTCAAGTTAGGCATCAAACTGACCGCGCCAGACAAGTCAGGGCATCCACAGTGTATTTAACTACTCAAACAGAGTACCAAAGCGAAGATGGATGTGTAGAGAGGTCTCGTGGCCTGGAAACATAACATGCGAGCATAGTTCAACAAACATTTTAGGACGGAGAGAGTAACTGAAGTTAACTTATTAGATGGGTTCGACATATTACAGGGATGGTCTCCATCAACATGGTTCATGTACTTTGTATGATTATTACTTGCAGAGATTCACAGCATGGACAAAGCCCGTGTAACTGAAGTTAACTTATTAGATGGGTTAATTACTGGTGTGGTTGCACGTATGCTAGATACGACATCAGCTTCAGAGATCCTTGGAACAGCTAGCTCCAAGATGTCAGCATCTTCACAAAATGAAGAACACTCCGTGACATTGGTATATCGGATCAGGGTAGATTTACAAGCCTGATCAATGATGTCATGTTGATCTCACCAACTTCCACATGCCTCCTATTCTTATATAGGTAAAAATTCCGCTTGGCGTCTCCTCGAACACCTTGGACAGATATTTTATAATTGGTCTACTAGATAGATTGGAAGAATCATCTTTTGAGTTTGAGCTCAGTGTTATGCATGATGAGGGCTTGGACTCAATGTTGGATAGTGAATATATGGGATGAGAGCACAGAGTAAAGGACGCACATTTTAAAGTCTTGGGTGGTAGGAGTTTGTATATTGATCTTAACTACTAGGCACCACGTCACTGCAATCCTATTTGTCTATTTAACAAGTCAAGTAGGACTATGTTTCCTATTTTCCATTGCATGACTAACGTTCAAACCTTACCTCGTGCGGAGCCCACCAATTCAAATAATAGCTGAGTGGTCCATTCATAATACATTTATATGTTAGCTTATGATTTGATGAGATAGATAAACCAACAAAGAAAGTTAGGTATATGGCATTTCTTAAACTTTTGGTGATGGAGTGAAGTAGGCCTTGTCGGTTAAACCTCTGTTGGAGAGGATTGGAGAGGTTTGTAGAGGATTGAGTGGATTTTGACTTGTAGGGGAATTAATCTTCTCAGCTACAAATAATGGTAAAATTAATGTAAAGTTAATACAGTGCTGCAAACAAAATGAAGGAACCTGTGTTGCCTTCCGTGGTTGAAAAAAAAGAACACAAATTGGAATGATCACAAGCAATCTCCATAGCCTTAATGGATTTTAGGGATCTCGGCCCTAGATGGTTCATAGTCTAGACCGCTAAGTAGGATATCATATGGTATAGTTCTGGAGAAACCTCTTGGCGGAGCAACACTTGTCTTCCTGTCCAAGCTGAGGGTGCTGGCAGAAACAAGTTACACAATGAGAGCTCGTTACTAACAATGGCCTGGGATGATATGCAGGCAAAATAAGTTATGCTCATGTGTGTCGCACAAAGATTGGACCGAATTTCTAAAGGTTGCCTTTGAATATTTTGCTTACTGGAAAGTGAGTATAGCAGTAAACTGCAACGTGTGTCTCTGATCCATTCATTTATCTCAATACTATTTTGTTTGAAACGCGGTCCCTTAGGACCTGATTCATTAAAAAAAGGTAGAATAGAGTTGCCCGGTTAATTAACGAAAACCCGGATGAAAACCGTTACAACTCACCCATAAGAATGGGCATCCATAAGAATGGGCCCAATTCATTTATCTCAATTCTCAATGCATGAGATATCAGACCTCTAAAGGACATGTAAACAAGGAGTCCAGAAAAGTGAATCCCAGCACGGAAGTGTTTGGACATCATGTCCACTAATAATCGAATATCCTTCTAACAAATCTATTGCATCTGACCCTTAATTACTTCGAGCAATTGCCAAAGAGATGCCAATAGAATACACTGATACATAAAGAAATTAGGAAAAAGAAACACAAGAGCCTGCCCCATTTGGACGCACCTCTTGCGAGTGCAGTCAGAAGAACCAGCCATGCGCAACAATGCACACAAACCGTAACTGCGGGTTGCTACACCCACTCACCAAATCGCACCGCCTCTTCCCAAGCGCGGGAACAACATGAAGACTTGCAAATAGTGTAGGATCAAAACACGGGGACAAGTAAAGTTTGACCGAGCCAAGAGGGCCATCTCCTGCTCCTGATGTTCAAGGTCAATGATGCTCGATCATGTTTGAGCGGCGGTAGTAAAAAAAAACATCGAAACGCTCACAACATCGAAGCTTATTAAACATAGAGATACTATCGGAGTCGGATATGCATCTTCAAGATGCCCTGATTGCAAATCTTTTTCATAAGATCATTGATGTGTACTTCCCCATGCATCCTACTCCTATGTGTGCTAAGATCATGAAAAATTTCACTCCGATATTGACTTTGAACATGTGACACACTTTTTCCAGATTGGTAGGTCACAAAGTTTAAAAAGCAACCGAGATCTTGGAAATTCTCTATTATGTATGTGGGTTATTCTGTAGGTGCTTTGTTTTCTTTTTGCGGGGAAGGTGCTTTGTTAATTGGTGCAGGCGTGCGTGGGATCGATGGATGTGGAGAGGAAAAGGGGTTACC
This sequence comes from Triticum urartu, assembly GCF_003073215.2. NCBI lineage: Eukaryota > Viridiplantae > Streptophyta > Magnoliopsida > Poales > Poaceae > Triticum > Triticum urartu. Next base: position 8,041 of record NW_024118281.1, read on the forward strand.
TTTTCAAGCCGTGTAGAGTAGGAGTTAGCATGTGAATCTAAGCTACCACCCACCTCCCGCTAAAAAAAGCTAGTACCCACCTCACCGTGTTATATTGTAGTCCGATGTACAAATAAACTGATCTCATGATAAGAGTTCTCATAGATATTCATTTGTACTTCAATCTTCATTGTGTATTGTATATTGCTGATGAATACCCCTTTTGATATAGTAAGAGTTGGATTCAAATTGCAATTTTTTGAATATTTCAAGGTGCATACAATCTCCAAGTCGATATGTAATCATGTAATATGCAAATAGTACGTGCATGTATGAATTAAACAGTAGACATTGCAAAAATTACGTCCATTTTGTTTTGTGTTTTGTTTGTGTCAACACCTCTCTCGAAAAGAGATAGCAAAAGTCAACTTTCATACTGCTGATGGAAAATTCATTAGGTATACAATGACTCATAGCTATCATACACCCCTCTATAAATAAATATAAGAGCGTTTTATGGAGGGAGTATGTCCCTAGAAAGCCGCCAAACAACATTGTAGCTACGCTTGTATCAGTAGGACGGAATGAAACCGCTCACTCTAATTAAGCCGGAGGATGGATTTGCCCACAAGTTTCTAGCGGTGGTGGATCTGCCTCCAGCCTTTATTTACCACTTCTTCCCTGCTGCCGCCGGTGTCTACTACGGCGGCGGCTCCCTATCTTCTGCTTCTCACTGCGATCGATCTCGACGACGCCTCCTACAACATGAGCTGTGCGGGTTCTTGCCATGAAGGTGTTGTCGTGTGGCTAAAGGTAGCGCACGTACGCAATACGTGGTGTGGTGGTGGCACGGATCCTGGCCCGTTCCGAATGTGGAGGCACGAGAACCTGTCGGGATGGGGACCCTCAAGTCACATAGTGGTGGCGTCTGGTGGCGGAGGTGCGGGCATTATGATGACGACACTGACGACGACGCTCACTGCAATGGTGGTTCTACCTCGGCGTGCATCCCATCCAAGGATCATTGGGTGAATACTGATCGTTTATCTCAATCAACAAACGACCTTATACTGGTCGGTCCATCCAGAAGCAGGTAAGGCCTCCAATGCCAACAGAGAAAAAAGTTTGGATGACAATTATGGAAAATCCCATCGGCCGCCGTTTGCTGCAGATTGATCGCACACCCTGTCCATAGAATGGGCCGGCCCTCTGAGCGTGCAAGGAGCACCGGTTTGTGAACCTTCTGGAAAGTCCCTGACATGCTATGGCAACCTTCTAGAAGGTTCCTAAACGATTTTTCTTTTTCTGGTTTCCTGCTTTTGTTTTCATTTTGATTTTTTTCGTTTTTCCTTTTTCAAGTTGATATTTTAAATATTTTTTGAAAATTGCCCCTCCTTTTAAAATTAGTTCAGAAATTCAAAAAAATTTGAGATTAAAAAAATGTACAGGAATTAAAAAAAATATTCCTGTTTTCAAAATGTACAGGAATTAAAAAAATATTCCTGTTTTCAAAATTAGTTCATCAATGAGGCATGTAGTTAGTCAGCTTGGCTCTGGTACAAAATACAACTGCAACCTTGCATCCGATGACCCGCCATCATCTAAGTACATTAGGTTTCTACATAGGATCATCGGCCAAAACTGGCCTCATGATCAACATTACAGTAAAGACGTCAAGAGTGTCAGCCATTACCCGCAGAGCAAACAAAAGTCCTTTCTCCCTTACCAGCAATAACAACAGAAACATCAGCTATATATGGCTGAAAACAACTTACTATAACAGGCTACAACAACATCAACTGGCTTTCAGGCGACAACCTCAAAGGCTCTGCCCATATCTGGTATGAAAGCCTCGTGGCACTCGCCAAATACATAAGCGAGCCAATAATCTGAGAATACCTCAGTTGGTCTCTAGCAATCCGTCGATTCTTTCGAAGCAACACACTAGCATCATATGGAGTTGAAGAAGGCGTGCTGTCGCTATACCCAAAACGACTCAAGATCTTTTCCACATAATGAGACTGAAGCAGTGTGTTCCCACCATTCTCATCTCTCAACAGCTTGATGTTTAAGATAACATCAGCTACTCCTAGATCCTTCATCTCAAAACAGCAAGATAAGAAATCCTTAACCTCCTTGATTAAATCAAGTTTGGTTCCAAAGATCAATATGTCGTCGACATACAGACAAAGAATAACTCCTTCGCCCTCACCATAGCGATAGTACACGCACTTGTCACCATCGTTTACTACAAAGCTGGCAGCAGTTAATGTTCTTTCGAATTTCTCATGCCACTCCTGAGAACACCATGTGAGGCAGCCAGTGATAATAGCACCCGAATTGTGGTCAGTCTAGCCACGGGTGAGTAAAGCTTGTTTAAGGCCATATAAAGACTTTAATAACTTGCACACCTTTCCTTCCTGACCAGGTACTACAAAACCATCTGGCTGATCCATGTAAATTTCCTCCTTCAACTCTCCATTGAGGAAAGTCGTCTTAACGTCCATTTGATGAACGAGAAGACCATGTGAGGCAGCCAGTGATAGTAGCACCCGAATTGTGGTCAGTCTAGCCACGAGTGAGTAAGTATCAAAGAAGTCTTCACCTTCTTTCTACGTATAACCCTTGGCCACAACCGTGCCTTGTACTTTTCAATCGTACCATCAGGTCTAAGCTTCTTCTTGAACACCCACTTACATCCTACAGGTTGCACCCATAAGGACGGTCAGTGATCTCCCAGGTACCGTTAGCTAAGATGGAATCCATCTCGCTACGTACAACTTCCTTCCAGTAGTCAGCATCAGGAGATGCATAGGCTTATGAAATAGTCCTGGGTGTGTCATCCATGAGGTACACAATGAAATCATCACCAAAAGACTTTGCAGTCCTCTATCTCTTACTCCTCACAGGAGTTCCATTGTTACCCTCAACAGG
>NW_024118282.1:0-10135 GCF_003073215.2 Triticum urartu
AGCGGTAGGGGCATCTCCAACGCCGACCCACAAAACTCCCGCATCTGTCTGGACTGTGTTGTCCGGACCACGAAAGTCATCCAACGGCGTCTTAGATAGGTCTGCGGCGCGGTCCGGATGTGTTTTTCTGCAAAACGGAGACAAACATGGAGAGATTTACGGAAGTCCGGACCGTTGTCACGACCACTTCTGACGGCCCTGGCCCACCAAAAACCCCTTTCCTCTCATGCCCGCTTCCCACCCAGCATTAGCTGCCCGCATTCATGTCGCAGTAGAGCGCGCCGCTCTATATTGAAGGCAGCTCAGGACGGAAGCAACCTCTCACTTTCACTGCCATTGAAGTGAAACACCGGCCGAAGATGCCGCCCGCTGCATGCCCGGCTACACACGCCTCCTCGCCGTGTTCAAACGCCTCCATTAAACCCACGTGGAAGCCGAGAAACCTACTCCGGACACACGTCCGTTCACGAGTGGACCAGCAATAAACGCAATGTCGGGCAAGCTCCTCCTGTCCGCCGACTATTTAAATGAGGCCAAACGTCGGGCAAGAATTGCACCATTCTGCCGTTCCCCATCTCACCTTCCATCATTTTTTCCACTCTTTCGATATGACATCCGACGAGCAGGAAGACCAGATCTTCGGCATAAAAGCAGGTTGGGTGCCCTGCCGAGCCCGGCGGATACGAGCGAGGCAGCTCGCTGCTCCACCTCCCTCGCAAAGCCCGACAGAGCAAGTTGCCACTCCGAGTCAGCGCGTGCTTCACCAACTCGCCACTCCAGGCCAGCTCACGGAGGAGGGGCGACCGTGCCAGGTCAGCTCACGGGACCGCGCCTCCTATGCCTACGACACGCCATCCGCCGTCAATGCACGCGTAGGCGCGTGCTACCTGCAGAGGAAGAAGTCGGCCGCTCGAACATCGACGAGGTAGTGGCCAACATGTTCGCACCGCCGGTCTACACAGCCGGTGTCTTGCCCTCTCTCCGGCCGCCGTCATCCACTTACCCAAGATCCAACTTTTGTCCGTGCAGCATAGGGACTCTTCCCCTACGGCTGAAGCATCTGGCGGCGGTTCCGCTCCAATAAGCGGTGGGGAAGTGAGCCATCCTGTGCGCTGAATCATATACATTCGAGGCTCACCTTTGCCGGTCATGGGGCGACGTTGGAGACCCACCGCAGCCGACAGTAGACTAGTAGAGGGTATCATGTTGTCAGATTGGATATCCACCAGCGCCGGCCTTTAGACTAGTCCGGTTTCGTTTTTAGTTCGAAATATGTCCAAAATATAACAATTTTCGTCTGGTTTGTATGAAATTCGTCATGTTTATATAAAATCTGACCGAATTTGCATCAATTTCATCCGGTTTGTTGTGAAAGATGGATCAGTCCACGAACAGATGCGAGAGAAAATTTGCGGGTTGCCGTTGGAGATGAGAATTCCCTAATGGTCGCACGTTGCGTCAAGATGTTGACGTTTCGCAACTAGCAATCGAGGGAGCGATCACAGTGAGCCAGCCCATGTTAGCAGTTTAGTGTGTACTCGGATCCTGGTTTTGTGAACGTTCAAACTCCGTTTTTTTTTCTGGTTTAAGAACCTTCTAGAAGGTTCCTGAACGATTTTTGTCTGGTTTCCCGTTGTTGTTTTTGTTTTTTATTTTTTACCCTTTTTGATTATTTGTTTCTTTTTTCTTTTATGTTTCCTTCTTCTTTTCACTTTTTGGTTTCTTTTCTCTTTTCCTTTTTCTTTTTTCGTTTTCAAGTAGACTTCCGTTTTAATAATTTTTTTGAAATTTTCAAATTTTGTTCAGATTTTGAAAAAATGTTCCTCCTTTAAAATTTTGTTCATATGTTCAAAAAATATTCTAGTACCAAAAAATGTACAGGAATTTTAAAAATGTTCTTGTCTTTAAATTTTTCTCACAAGTTGAAAAAATGTTCAGGAATTCCAAAATACATTTCTTTTTTTTATTTTTCACAAGTTAAAAAATTATAAATTTTTGAAAAAAAATGTTCATGTATGTTTGTGGTTTCAAATTTTGGTCCGAAATTAAAACAAATGTTCGAATTTTAAAAATGTTCGCGATACAAAGTTTTGTTTGGAATTTCATGAAATGTTCAAAAAAAATTCGCTTTCATAAACTGTTCCAGAATTTGAAAAAATGTTCGCGATTTATAATTGTTCGGAATTTCATGAAATGTTCCATTATAAAGTTTAAAATTCAAAAAATATTCGTAGTTTCAAATATTTGTTCCAATTATCATGAAATGTTTCCACATTTCAAATATTTTTAAAAAAATCAAAAAAATGTTGAAAGTTTCAACATTTGTACAAAATTTCATAATTTTATCAAAAATTCAAAAATGTTTATGTTTTTCAGAAAAAATATTTTTGTTCCATTTTTCTGCTTTTTCAATTTTTTCACATATTCAAAAAATGTTCTTGTCTCTGTTTTTTTTCTTCAGGAATTCAATAAATGTTGGTACTTCCTGAAAATATACATTAAGAAAACGTTCAACTCAGTAACTAATTCAGATTCGCTACAATAGTTACTTTCGGTTCGCTACTGTATATACCATTCCGGTTACATATATATGATTTGTTCTTTAAGGGATGCACTGCTTTATTAACAGCAGTTTTGGTTAGCCCGAGTGGCTAGTAGTTCGTGATAGTAAGCAGTTGGTCTCTGGTTTGATTCCTGATACGCGCGGGTTTCTTTTTTTCTATGTTTTTTGTCCCACGGTAGAACTCGATGGGCCGGCCCAGTCAGGTCCCTGTCTGTGCGTCAGGCCGCCAATTTGACGCAAAACGCGTCAAATAGGGGCTGCCTTGGAGATGCCCTAAGGTGGCTCTAGTACCACGTGATAGGGTCTCTCTATTGCTGAGGACATGTTCCTGATCCTAGCTGGGATACGGAAGCATGTGCCGTAGAGTTTTTTTTTTTAGCGAAACGTGCCGTAGGGGGATGATACATATTGGGGGGCCGGGCTCTAAACATGTCACTGGACTTGCGCGCTCGGGGCGGGCTGTTGGACTTGGCGGGCCCTTTCCCCCGTCGTGCAATGGCGTTCCGTGTGCAGGCGAATACGCAGGTACTCCCTCCGTTTCGGAATAGATGACTCAACTTTGGACTAAAGTTAGTACAAAGTTGAGTCATCTATTTTGAAACGGAAGGAGTAGGTTGCTAGCAGAGATCAGATCATATCGAACTCTATCTAGCAAGGGTTTGATCAATCACTGGATTTGTTGATCGCTAGCTTTGTGCTGCACTATCATAACACAGTTGCTTGTTCGTATTATCAGACTGAGCTAGGGAAGTGTAAAGGTACAAATAATCTTCAAATATCTTCAATTATTATCTTTAGCTTCTCCCTGCCCCATCCGTCAGCCAATTCTTGCTACTGGAGCCGGCGGTGGGGCGGGATGGTTCACAGGGGGCTTCATGGTTCTTCTACAGTGTGGTTCACAGGGGCTTCATGCATGGTTCTTCCACAATGTGGAGTCGGTACGTCCGTGCTTGTACGTGGACGGGTTAGGACCACTGAATAGATTGCGCGCTACAGCGTCACTGATAGCACACTATAACATGTAGAATTGTCTCACTAAATAAATCAATGTATAATCTCTTGTTAATAGCACACTAATATCATATTTTAAAGGCCGGCGCTATTTTTATATAGTGCGCTATTTTTTTTCCTTGGTTAGGACGGCGCAACCCGGACTTGTTAGATTTCCTTGGCTGGATTTAGGGTGCAGCTGAGAAGGAAACACTGGACTGGACTAATGGGCTAGTGGTACAGTAGAAACCACTGCTTTGTTGCTGCAGATCCCAAGGCAAGCGAGCGGTAGGATTAGTTGCTTACGAGTAATGATGATGGTTCAGACTCTTGAACCATAGGGTAGAGAAGAATAATGAAGTGTACAAGCAAGAAAGTCAGCAGCAGCAGATGCCACTAATCACATTTTTTTAAGGAACATGATATTCAGCCTCCATTAATTAATTAGATCAACGCCGCACAGTAGATGCAACAAGCTTAATCATCCGGAGGATTACATCGCACAAGTAACCAAAACGGTTGTGTCCGGTCAAACTATGTAAACCAACAACAGCACTGGCCAGGGCGGGTGCAAAACGTGAAATGTTGGCATCCCCGCGCCATCCTGCTGCACATGTCGTTGCAAGCGGAAAAAGTGCATGCTTGACCTCCTATCAAAAAGGAGCAATATCGGGTACCACCTGGAGGAGATGCAGCAAGATTATACTTATGCGCTGCATGGCAGGACGGTAAGGTACAAGCTGAAACTATTACAAGGACCAGGAAAGCAATAGCCATGGTCCTCCTTTTGCTGTTCGGGTTGACGAGGGCCATGAGGAGAAGAGGCACGTGACTATTGTGTTTGTTCTTCTTCCTTGTGTGCTCCTTCCCTGCCAATAGTTCATTTGGTTTGTTGGTGTTTATATAGAGTTCTCGTATGCTTTCTTGCATTAATTTAATAAATTAGTGTTGATATGATATCATGATATCTTGATACGTCAAAATTAATGTCACCCATATCTTTATATTTCGTAGTTGTGTACTGAATATTTCTCAATCAATTTGAAATAATTATTTCTCAATCGATCCGCAATCGTATCTTCCATTGATCCTGCATATCTTTTTTTACTAAATACGTATAACATTAATATTGATGTATCTTGCACTTCTTTCTCTTTACACTATATATTGTTATTAATACCAGGATATATTTTTACATCAAGATAATTACGAGACATATCTGTATTTTATATTTACTCAGGGGCCATTTCTTAGACTTTTTTCTCAATCATATCTTGGATAAATGTTGCTCAATTATATTGTTTCTTGCATTTTAGGTATCTCTTAAATTAATGGTGGCATAGCATCTTGCTATATACTCTTCCGCTATGTTCATCTCTTCCTGATGACTCTCCTGCCGCGGTGTCTCCAATTAGAATACCTGGTTTCTGCAGCCACTCAACGGGGTGGTCACCATCTACAACCCACCCAATAGCACCATCTCCTTCGACATGTGATCAGATTTATCATCCATGGATCCCTCGTCATCATATGCTAATTACCATCATATACTAATTACATAGAATGTACCACTATACTCGTGTATCACCGCCAATGTACTGACCGGCTAATCACCTTTTTTATTTTTTTATTTATTAAGTGAATATAATTCAATCAATTTGAAATAAGTGTTTCCCAATCGATTCGCAATCATATCTTCCATATTGATGGTGCTCATATAGTTTCCTGCATACCTTTTACTGAATACAACATTAATGTTGATATATCTTGCATTTCTTTCTCTTTACACTATATATCGGTATCAATACCATGATTATAATTTTTTACATTAAAGTCAATGCGAGACATATCTGTATTTTGTATTTGCTGAGGTTCTCAAGTGAGACATAATCCTATCTTGGATATAAATGTCGTTCAATTATATTGTTTCTTGCATTTTACGTATCTCGTAACTTAATGTTGGCATATCTCAACTTAATTTTGGCATAATCATGATAGCATTTTTATCATATTCATTCATTTTCACGCATCTCGAAAATTAACAAACCTGGCCCTTTTCTGAAACTTTAACACAAAATGAACCTAATCCAGAAAACTTTCACAAAACGGCCAATTTGCATGACGCCCAGGGTTAGGGTGTCATGCTAGATAGCACAGCGCCCCGGCCCGAGGCGCCATGCTAGATGTCGCTAGGGGCAGGGCGTCATGCAAAAGTGGGTCATTTTGTGAAATGTTTTTAGATTGGGTTCATTTTGTGTCAAAGTTTTGAAAAAGGGCCATAATCGTTCATTTTCACCCATCTTGTTATATACCCCTTGGCTCCGTTCATCTTTTCTCGATAACTCTCCTGCCGCGGCGCCTCCAATCAGAACGTCTGGTTTGTGCAGTCATTCAACGGGGCCGTCACCTTCTACAACCCACCTAATAGCACCATCTCCCTCGACATATGACCAGATTTATCGTCCATGGATCCCTCGTCATCATACGCTTATTACATACTCCCTCCGTCCAGAATTACTTGTCACTCAAATAGATGTATTTACACGTAAGATGTAGAAATTAATGTACTGATGTATTCGTGTATCATCGCCAACGTACTGACCAACTAATCTCCTTCTTTTGCTTTCTCTCCATGTTATCGTTGTTTTACTTACTATGATGAACTATTGTAAGATCTTGGTTGTAACTGGTTTTATTTTCTTGCTCCATTCTGCGAGAAACACAAGAATAAATATATATAGTTGACCAGTTTGGACCACACTGAATGAAGTCTAGCGGTAGTGGTGGTTATTCATACCCTTAAACCATGGAGTGAGAATGAAAAATCGGGCATACAAGAAACACAGCCGCCAGATGCCGCTATTCATGTTATTAAGGAACACTTTATTCAGTTTGCGTTAAATCAGATTGACGTAATACATGCAAGGAGCTTATTCATCAGGATTACATGCATGACCACGAATGAGATTTGCTTCACGTCACAGAGCCGTAACCAAACTGGCCATGTATAGTGAAACTATAGACGTTTGCAACAACATTGACCAATGTTGTTGCAATAGAAGGTATGGGTACCCAGGTGTTTTTTGTTGCATAAATCCATGCAATCAGGTACAGAGCATCCTTGTTGCAGATCCTCGCATGTTGGCTCGCCAACTGCATATGCAATTCCATTGTAGCATCAGTTCAATCAAAACCAGCTTTAAAAAATTCAATCAAAAAATATTTCTAGTAGGGTAAATATTTTTTATACTGATTGATGCATGTATATGCTTACCTCTTGCATGGCAGGATGGCAATGTAGTAGCAGACATCATAATAAGGACCAGGAAAGCAATGGCCATGGTCCTCCTTGTGTTGCCCAGGTTGACAGCTGGTGCCATGAGGAGAAGGGGCGGCTGATTTTTGTTTGTCTTTCTTCGTTGTGTTGTTCTGGTGTTCTCCTTTGCTGCCAAGAGCTCCTTTGGTTTGTTTTTATAGAGGCGCAATCATATCTTGGATATGTTGCTCATATGATTTCTTGCATATATTATCTACATTATTTCTTGATCAATCCAAAAAGGATTATTTATCAATTCAGGCGCAATCTTATCTTCATGTTTTGTATTTATTGAGAGACTATTCTTGGTCAATTTCAAAATTGTTATCTCACAATCAAGGCACAATCATATATGTATATTTTGTATTTGTCTAGAGACTTATTCTCAGTCAATAGTGAAATCGCTAATTCTCAATCAAGGCACAATCAAATCTTTATATTTTGTATTTATTGAGAGACTATTTTGTAGTCTATTTGGAAATAGTTATTTCTCATTTGAGGCACAGTCATATCTTAATATCAGTCTGACTAAAACCTACAGAATTGCTAAAAACTAAAAATATTGGGCCAAAGACGACAGACCTTTGTACTACAAAAAAGGAGTAAGTTTGGACATAGGAAACCACATGCTAATTAAGAGCCACTTAATTGGTTACGATTGGTAAATCAACGTCCCACTGAAATACTCCAATCATCAAAATAAGCCCAGGGACATCAAATGGTGTCATAACATCTAAAATTACCATTTAGCAGGGAATGAGGTCCTAAAAAAAAGAAGAATATCTATTGCATAAAAATGGTATAGCACACAAAAGATGCCCGTTAACACACAAACACACACACTCATTACAAACTAAGAAATTGATACCCCAATGATAAAATCTTTCCATTCCATAAACTAAAGTGCAAGTACAAAACGTTGCTAACATCCATCGAATATCCCCATGGAAAATTTATCACCAAATCCTCTCTCTTAGAGAGTTCCTTTTTCGTTGGATTTATGAGTACTGTATGCTTGCTTAACTCAAAAGCTTTGAACTTGCGAAATATAAAGTATTTCTGAAAAAATAAAGACATATATAGGCATACCGAAAGAAGTAAAACAATAATTGAATGATACTAGTCTACATATGCTCATGCTATCCATTTTTAGATACTAGATACTAGATACCTAAAGGGCGTTCAGAAGGCTATGCTTTTATTGGTCTAGGTTCTTTCGGCAATGGGAGGAGCAGAAGAGGAAGTACAAACTTGCTAAAGGTGGCATTTTATGTAGGCCTTAGGATAAAGGTGGGTTGGGCATTGAAAACCACAAAATAAAAAACGAGTGCTTACTCAGCAAATGGATGTATAAGCAACTTAACGAAGAAGGTGTTTGGCAAGAATTAACAAATACCTGAACTCCAAAACATTAACCCAAATAGATACTAAGCCTATTGGACCGTTTTGAATGGGCACTACTAGGGAAAAGACTAGCAGCAGCGCAGGTTTTAGGTATAGCAGTAGTGCGGGGTCCCGCGCTACTGATACGGCGCTACAGCTAACCTGTAGCAGCAGCGCGTGTCTGCCCGCGCTACTGCTATACAAGTGTAGCAGCAGCGAGCGGTATGAAATCGCGCTATTGCTAATTGCTCTAGCGCACTTTATTAGGCCGCGCTACTACTAGCGGCATGCTTCTGCTAACTTTTCTCCACTCGCTACTGCTAATTTTATTAGTTTTTGTTTTTTTTCTGCATATTTGTTTTGTATTTGAACAGGCTTTATACAAGAATCTTTAGCACATACAAATGTCATCATCATACACATACAAATGGCTGCGAGAGCACAAATGTAATCATAGCATATACATACAAATAGTTTCATCATAATTATCATCCAACACAAAGTGGTCTCTCGTCATCATCTCGAAAATAGCGATACATGCAAGTCTCGAATACTTGCAACTACAACGTCATCCATCTAAAAAATGATATACGCGAGAAGTGCTATCTCTATGAGTGATAGCGGAACTATGCAGTACATGAGGCGGCGGTTATGAGGCCTCTCTCGCGCTAGCGTGTACCTCAAGTAACTAGCTTGTGCTTCTTGTCTGCCTTTGAAGCCTTTATGGCTGACGCCCGAGACCCCCTCCACTTGAGTCTGACACTCATATCACTCGTTGTACACTCCCGGAACCTTCCCTTCTTACACGACATAGCACTCCTTTGCCATCAAGAATCTAGGTACCTGTTAGAGATGCATCTTCATCAAGAGAATGTACGATCATATGCAACAAAATATACTAGAGCAACATGAAAAAGAAAGGGTTAGCAACTAGATGCAACATATAGTACACAAACTAATTAACTAGAGGTACGCATGTCCTTGTACCCAAACTAACAAAGTAGCGTTACGCAAGTTCGGCAGGGACCGTGGACATCATAAAGTTTAATCGCTACAGAAAGTATACAAGTTCAACTGACACGTATCATTATCATGGGCATCGTAAATCACTAGAAGTTCCATCCTTCCATATCATCAAGGATGGACCCTAGCTTCTTGAACGGCGTGAGGTCATGACGTTGCATGCCTATGCGAGTTCGGACGTCAGCTCGTGATATAGGGCCATGGTGGAACATCCCCTTCTCATCGACGACTTCTTTCATGATGATCGTCGCAATGTCCCTTTGGATACGAAAGAAGTCATCTCTAAGTTTATAATCCGCTTCTCCATGAGATTCTACCCACTTGCGGATATGATCATCGTTTTTGGTTGTCATACGAAGCTTTTGGTGATCCATGTTGAACTCAATCATGAAATGGAGGAGGTAGAATCCATCTTTCTTGCTTGGTTTTGGGACATGGATGCAGCAGAAGTTAGTTTTATGCGAGAAACCCAACTTATTGTTCCTTTGTTTCCTGATCTGCATGTGGCCACCCATAATGCTGAAGCCTTGGAGAGCATCATCTAGAATATTCATTATGTGGATGTAATCCTTCTTCTCGTAGTCTCTGGTAGGGTCGAAATACACGGTGTGGGAGACTCGCGGGTAAAGAACGATAAGGACGGCGCGCCCGTTGCTGCAGGAAAAGACACCTCAAATTATTCTCCATATGAGCAAGAAGGAATGATTGAAATGTACGAAAGGGTTGTCCGGAACTGACTTACTTTGGATGATAAGGCAGGAGGACAATTTCCTGGACCTTATTCTGTAACATGAAGTTTTGGAGGTACTCCCTAGCAGTTTCACGCTCAAAGTCGCCGAGACTCAAGAAAGACTCATGCA
>NW_024118283.1:0-33294 GCF_003073215.2 Triticum urartu
CTGTTCTCCGCCAATAGGAACTCGGGAGTGATTCTTCATTACACTTTGAGGGATAATCATATGATCCAACTATGTTAGCTTTGTTGAGAGATTGCACTAGCGAAAATACGGACCCTAGGACTTGTTTTTAAGCATTGAAATACCGTTTTTGTGCCCGTTTACTATTTTCTACCTTGCTGTTTTTATTTATTCAGATTATAAAAATATATTTCTACCATCAATATTACACTTTTATCACCATCTCTTCACCGAACTAGTGCACCTATACAATTTGCCATTGTATTGGGTGTGTTGGGGACACAAGAGATTTCTTGTATTTGGTTGCAGGGTCGTTTGTGAGAGACCATCTTCATCCTACACCTCTCACAGATTGATAAACCTTAGGTCATCCACTTGTGGGAAAATTGCTACTGTCCTACAAAACTCTGCGCTTGGAGGCCCAACACGTGTCTACAAGAATAAAGTTGCGTAGTAGACATCAAGCTATTTTCTAGCGCCGTTGCCGGGGAGGTGAGTGCTTGAAGGTATATCTTTAGATCTTGCAATTGAATCTTTTAGTTTCGTGTTTATCACTAGTTTGGTTTATAAAAGAAAACTACATAAAAAATGGAATTGAGGTTGCATCATATTATTGATCATCTTTATCATATCTTTCTTGAAAATGATGGTTCGGAAAATTGTGCTCAATTTTTAGAAGAAAAAGTCAATAAAATGTTTGGCATAAAATATCTGAATTATGAGCATGATTGCAATGTTGTTAGTATGAACTCTTTGAATATCCATGATGCTAATGATATGCAAAGCCACAAGCTTGGGGATGCTATGTTTGATGAATATGATATTTTTAGTCCCCCAAGTTTTGATGAGAAAATTTATTATGATGATTGCACACCTCCTATTTATGATGATTATATTGATGAAAGTGGATTCGGAGGTGTCATGACTTTATTTGATGATGAATCCACTATTTTGTAAGAGGTTGCAATTGATTATGACAACAAAGTTGCTATCTATGATGATTATGGTGATGACATGTATTCTATATTGAATAATGATAACCATGAAACTTGTCATCATGATTTTAATTTTCAATCCCATGATAGTTATTTTGTTGAGTTTGCTCCCACTACTATTCAGGAGAATAAATTTGCTTGTGTGGAGTGTGAGGAAATTTCTATGCTTATGCATCATGAAAAGAATGATTTATTTGATAGCTATATTGTTGAATTCATTCATGATGTTACTGAAAATTATTATGAGGGAGGAACATATGCTTGTAGGAATTGCACTAATATCAAGTTCCCTCTCTTTATGTTGAAAATCTTGAAGTTATGCTTCTTTTGCCTTCCTATGCTAGTTGATTCTTGTTACCATAAATTGTTTCCTCACAAAATACCTATGCATAGGAAGTGGGTTAGACTTAAATGTGCTTTTCATATGCTTCATGATGCTCTCTTCAAGTTTCAATTCTGATCTTTTATGCGAGCATCATTGAAATCATCATGCCTAGCTAAAAGGCATTAAAGAAAAGCGCTTGTTGGGAGACAACCCACACTTTTACCTACTGTTTTTGTGTGTTCACATGATTATGCTACTGTATTAATCATGTTTTATTGCTTTTGATTTCAATAAAGTGCCAAGTAAAGCCTTTTGGATCTTGTTGGATGATAGTTACTTTGATCTTGCTGAAAAAGAGAAACTTTTGCGCTCAGGAAAACAATTCTCATTTTTAACAGAAGCGTGATAAAATGCTGATTCTTTTTGCAGAAGATTAATAGACAAATTAATCAAGTTTTCCTAATTTTGCAGAATTTTTGGAGTAGCAGAAGTATGGTTTGAGCACAGATTACTTCAGACTGTTCTGTTTTTGACAGATTCTGTTTTCAATGCATAGTTTGCTTGTTTCCTAGTTTCTATGGCTTATATTGCTCAATATAAAATTGTGGAAATGATATGCTACAGTATACATTGTGTGGAAAAAATTATGAATCTTTTCTTTGAAAGTACCAAAAGTGGAATGGTTTTCTCTTTATCATACTAACCTATCTCACAAAGTACCATTAAGTTTTGTGTGATTGAAGTTTTCAAGTTTTGGGTGAGATATCGATATGAGGAGAATAAGGAGTGACAAGAACCTAAGCTTGGGGATGCCCAAGGAACCTCCAAGGAAATATTCAAGGAAGACCCAAGCAACTATGCTTGGGGATGCCCCGGAAGGCATCCCCTCTTTCGTCTCCAACATTATCGGTAAACTCACTTGGAGCTATGTTTTCATTTGTCATGTGATATGAGTTTTGCTTGGAGCATCAATTTATTTTGTTAGTATTTGCTTGCTATTATTTATAATAATGTTTTGCACCTTTTATTTCAATAAAAGTGGCAATGATAGCATTTATCATGCCTATTTTGCAAGTATACATGTTGTTGTTTGAAAACAGAAAGTTTACTGCTGTTGCAAAAATTCCCTAGAAAAGTCAGAATGCGATAAAATGTTAAAACTTTTTGCAGAATGAGCTCTGATAAATTTTATAGTGTGGTAAATTTTCATAATTTTAGGAGTTGAATAAGTATTGATACGCTTGCATTCTTTACAGAATGTACTGTTTTGACAGATTGCTGTTATGTTTGCATTGTTTACATATGTTTGCTTGTTTAATGATTATGTTTGAGAATAGGGGTATTAAATATGCAGAGGCATTTAGTATGCAATGTTGAATAATAATTTTACTGATTTTCTACAGTAGAGAATGATAAGGTTTTTGCATTGGTTTATACTAACTTATCTCACGAGTTCTTGTTGAGTTTTGTGTGGATGAAGTTTTTGAGATTTAGGAAAACCACGATATGAGAGGAATTAAGGAGACACAAGAGCTCAAGCTTTGGTGATGCCCAAGGCATCCCAAGATAATATTCAAGAAGTCTCAAGCATCTAAGCTTGGGGATGCCCCGGTAGGGATCCCACCTTTCTTCTTCAACAATTATCGGTTAGTATCGGTTGAGCCTAAGTTTTTGCTTCTTCACATGATGTGTGCTATTCTTGGAATGTCATTTTATTTTGTTTTGCTTGATGTTTTGATAAAGTACTTAGATCTGAAAGTTTTTAAATAAAATAGAATCCTCAAATAATTTCCAATGAGGCTAAGTAAGCGGCATTCACATCCCATCAACGAAGCTCGTTTCTATGTCATTTACTCTTGTGCTTCACTTATATCCTATGAGTAAATTGTTGAATAAATTGAATGCCATGAAGTTGAAATCATATCATGCCTACCGGTAGCTTCACATTGGGTTTAGAAAGTGAAATCTTTTGAGGCAATATTGGTCATACAAGGAATTCATGAATAATTAGTATAACGAAGAGAACTTTCACATATAAATACACTATCCTGGAAATATTTTGTGATTGTGAGCCCCCATCAAATTATTATATGCCAAAATTGTTGACGTTGGACAAGGAAGACAACGTAATGGTTTATGTTTGTTCATATTCAAATAGAAGTTATATTGTCATAGATCCTTCAACATGTGGTGCTTGCCCCCCATCTTTGCTAGCCAAAAATTCCGCACCAAGTAGAGATACTACTTGTGCATCCAAAAACCCTTAAACCCAAATCTTATTTTCCAGATTCCACTATATCTACATATATGCGGTATTCTTTTGCCGTTCTAAGCAAATTTGTATGTGCCATCTCTAATATTCAAAATAAATTTCTCTTTTGTGTGCTCATACCACTCGCGAGGCGGTGAGGGGTGGCCAATATTTTCCATGCTAGATGTGTTATTTTCACGATGAGTGTTTATTCACTTGTCATTGCACGAGAGTAAGGCAAATGTATTAGGGATGCCCAGTCCCGAAATAAAAAATGAATTTAATTTATGTTGTCAAATAATAAATTCCTTGGAAAGTGTTGGTATGGAGGGCACCCGTGGATACGGTTAGCCATGGAAAGTGAAAGTATGGTGGAAAAAGGAATAAACTTTATTTTCTGTTTGGGAACCACCTATGATATATCTAGCATGGAAAGTGTTGGGAACTCTAAGTCATTTTCGTTAGTGGTATGGATACACCTCCCAAAATGTTTTTATCTCTATGTTTTTCGCTTTGAGCTCTGGCACCTCTACAAACCCTACTTCCCTCTACGAAGGGCCTATCTTTTACTTTTATGTATTTACTTTTATGCAAAGAGTCAAAGTATTCCTCTCTATTATTTTTTATTTTCTCTTTTGGTAAGCATCATGTGGTGAGGAAAGATCTAGGCACATATGTCGAGTTAAATATGGGTAGCATGAATTATTATTGTTGACATCACCCTTGAGGTGAATACGTTGGGAGGCAAAACAATAAGCACCTATCTTTCTATGTGTTCGGTTGAAACGTTTTACTCATGTGTATGCAGTGAGTGTTAGCAATCATAGAAGACTATATGATGGTTGAGTATGTGGATCTCTTACTTAAACTCTGTTGAATAAGTTGAATTGCAATTGCTTGCTCACTGAGAACATAGATTGTTGGGTTTCAAGAGAATTCATTGTTTTAACCTTAACATGTGAATTGGTTGCCACTATAACATGAGAAGTTTCATAAGAAAGAATTGTTGTTATGATGCTAGGGAAAGTGATTGAAATTATCATTGATCAAACTTGTGCCCTTTGCCTACTCGAGGATGAGTAGGAATTAAGCTTGGGGATGCTGATACGTCTCCAACGTATCTATAATTTATGAAGTATTCATGTCATTATATTATCATTCTTGGATGATTTACAATCATTTTATAGCAACTTTATATCATTTTTTGGGACTAACCTGTTGACCCAGTGCCCAGTGCCAGTTGTTGTTTTTTCTTTGTTTTTCACATCGCAGAAAATCAATATCAAATGGAGTCCAAAGACCGCGGAACTTTTTGGAGATTTTTTTGTACCAGAAGGAACCCAATGGGCCAGAGCTGCACCTGGGGGATGCCCCGATGGGGGTACAACCCACCAGGGCGCGCCAGCGCCCCCTGGCGCGCCCAGGTGGGTTGTGCCCACCTCGGTGGCCTCCCGTACCCCTTCTTTGCACTATAAATTCCCAAATATTCCGAAACCCTTCGTGGTTAACCTAGATCAAAAGTTCCATTGCTGCACGACTCCGTAGCCACCAAAAACCAATCTAGACCCGTTCCGGCACCCTGCCGGAGGGGGGAATCATCTCCGGTGGCCATGTTCATCATCCCGGCGGCCACCACAATGAGGAGGGAGTAGTCCACCCTTGGGGCTGAGGGTTTGTACCAGTAGCTATGTGTTTAATCTCTCTCTCTCTCTCTTGTTCTTGAGATGTCACGATATTGATGTATTGCGGGCTTCATTAATATAGTCGGATCATATGGTGTTTTCCCCTCTCTATCTTGTTGTGATGAATTGAGTTTTTCCCTTTGAGATTTCATGGTTATCGGATTGAATACTTTTATGGATTTGAGAACAGTTGATATATGTCTTGCAATAGTGGTGACAATGGAGTATCGTATTGATTCACTTGATATATGTTTTGGCACTCAACTTGCGGATTCCTGCGGTGACATTGGGGTAATCTATGCATATGGGTTGATGCACATTCTTGTCCTTGTTTCTCCGGTAGAAATCTTGGGGCACTCTTGTAGTTCTTTGTGTGGATTGAGTATTATGAATATGAATATGTTTTGGTGTTATTCTAGTACGAACTCTAGGAGATCGAACGGAAAAAATAGATTTGCGTTATTTTAGTACGAACTCTTGAATAGATTGAACGAAAAGAATAGGTTTGTGGTGTTTAGTACCCTACAAACAATTCCTATCTTTTGTTCTCTGCTAATAGGAACTCTGGAGTGATTCTTCGTTACACTTTGAGGGATAATCATATGATCCAACTATGTTAGCATTGTTGAGAGATTGCACTAGTGAAAGTACGGACCCTAGGCCTTGTTTCTAAGCATTGAAATACCATTTTTGTGCCCGTTTACTATTTGCTACCTTGATATTTTTTATTTATTCAGATTATAAAAATATATTTCTACCATCAATATTACAGTTTTATCACCATCTCTTCGCCGAACTAGTGCACCTATGCAATTTGCCATTGTATTGGGTGTGTTGGGGACAAAAGAGATTTCTTGTATTTGGTTGCAGGGTTGTTTGAGAGAGACCATCTCATCCTACACCTCTCCCGGATTGATAAACCTTAGGTCATCCACTTGAGCGAAAATTGCTACTATCCTACAAAACTCTGCGCTTGGAGGCCCAACACGTGTCTACAAGAATAAAGTTGTGTAGTAGACATCACTTGTCAACATCATTGTTGTCATCGAGAACAAGGAGGAGGTAGTGTTGTGATGGTAAGGACTCCCTCCCGAGGTCGTCCTCCTCCTTTCCTCAGTCCTCGTCGCCGTCACTGTCGCCGAGGACAGCACTACAGGTGAATCAGAATGGTCGCATGCCTCAAGCCCCCACTCATTGAAAGTGGGCATGGACGCTACCAGCTCGTCCTTGTTGTCGTGGCCATACAACAGGGCGATGTCCTCGAGTATGTCTCCTGCGTTGCAGCCAAACAAGGTGAACAAGGCCACGTCCAGCTCCTCACCTATCAAGCCAGCGGTGTGCAACCTCATCGCGTCCCCCACGCCTTTGTACTCCCACAAGGGTTTCGAATGCGATTGGAGCGGCGCAAGACGCTGCGCCTGGAACTCCTCCACAATCATTGCCCCCGTCAATAGCTTTGCCTTCATGTGTGAAGCTATCTTCTTCAGGACGGGTTTAGCTCGGGGGTCGGTAAGCTTGGCGGAGCCCCACTCAGCGGTTTGGTCGGGCAGCTCCTCCGGGAGCGCCAAGCGCGGGTCTGTAACGTCCCAAATTTTCAATTTGGAATGTTATACATAGGTCATTCATGCATATCATATTTTATTGCATCTCGTTTTGCGATCCTCGAAATTCTAAGCAACTCAAGGACCCACGGAGAGAGTTGGGGATTTCACGTTTTTTATATTTGAATTTTATCAAATATCGAAACAAGGATCACTTTGGTTTTTAATTATTTTTCTCTCCGAAAATATTTCATATTAAAATATAAGAGAGGAGATAATATGACTTCTCCAAAATAAAGGGAATCTTGGAGGAAAAATATTAAAAATCAAATAAATAATTCTTTTGGACTTTTAGTGCTATTTTATTTGAATTAGGAAAAATATGCGTTTTTCAAAATTGCATTAGAGGCCCAAATAAATGTTCACTTTGTCTGCAATATTATTAGAGGACCGTGAAAAATTATTTCAGGATTTTTGGACTCCCTTTAGTATATATTTTATTTGATTTTCTGTGTCAGGATTATTTTAAAAAATGCACCAACCTAACGGGCCGTGCCCGACCCGGACACCGCCCGGCCAGCCTTTAAAGGGCGAGGCCCGAAGCCCTCAGCGCCGCCAGCCCCGCCCCGAAACCGTAGCGCCGCCGCCGCCACTTCCCACCGCCGCCACCTCGCGACGCCGCTGCCCGACGCCGACGCCTCCCCGTCGCGCCGCTGCCGCCAACCGCCCGCCCGCCGGAGCCGCCGCCACCGATCCCGCCGCCGCCACTCGCCGGAGGTAGAAACTGCTGCCGCCGCTGTCTCGGTTTTTCTTAGAAAACCGATCGGTTTATTTTTTTTAGTAAACCCTAGTTTCATTTTTTTAGATCAGTTCGGCTTTTCTTCATCGGTTTATTATTTAGTGGACGTTCGTCCGTACGTTCGTTTTAACGAACGCCGTTCGTCAGTTAGCCGCAGACAGCGAACGTTCGTTCATTAGCCTGTTCGTCTCGTTTTATTTTCCAGGGTTTTTCCGCGATTATTTTCAATCGTGATTTCTGCCCTAATCTTCGTTCTAGTATATCTTTTTGCTCGTTTATCGGAATCATGTGAAACAAGTGCCTAGATCTTCGTCTTGAAGCCCTCTTTCTGTTTAACCAACTTGAACAAGATTTTGGTATTCTAAAATTTGACTTTAGTCCAGATTAGTAAATGGATCTTGTTTCTTTCGTAGCTTGAGTTTCGTTGCTCCGTTTGATTTGATTCTTTTTGCAAAACGAATCTTTTCAGTTGAGTTTTCAGATTCGATCTTCTTATCTGAGTTTACCATTGCATCTTAGCTTGAGTTCTTATGTATGCTATTTCTTGTTTGTGATAGAATTCCCGGAGTGCGAAGCGTGCTACTATGAGTCTTCAGGATTTGCAGATTGTCAGCAAGGCAAGTAACACATTGATCATACCCCTTTATTACCCAGTTTTTATGCATTAGTTTCAACCCTCACACATTGCATGAGTAGGATCTCTTAACATGTAGGTCTGGGAAGTAGCTGATGAGGTAGAACCTATTACCTGTTTTATTATCAAACCCTTGGGAGTTACTTCTACGTTATGCTTTGATACATCTCCAACGAATCTATAATTTTTGATTGCTCCATGCTATATTATCTACTGTTTTGGACTATATTGGGCTTTATTTTGCACTTTTATATTATTTTTGGGACTAACCTATTAACCGGAAGCCCAGCCCAGAATTGCTGTTTTTTTTGCCTATTTCAGTGTTTCGAAGAAACGGAATATCAAACGGAGTCCAAACGGAATAAACCTTTCTGGAACATGATTTTCATCCCGAATATGACCCAGGAGACTTGGACCCTACGCCATGGAAGCTTCGAGGTGGGCACGAGGTAGGGGGGCGCGCCCTATATCCCCAGGCGCGCCCCCCACCCTCGTGGGCCCACCGAAGCTCCACCGACGTACTTCTTCCTCCTATATATACTTACGTACCCCCAAACGAACAGGGACGAAGCCAAAAACCTAATTCCACCACCGCAACTTTCTGTATCCACGAGATCCCATCTTGGGGCCTGTTCTGGAGCTCCGCCGGAGAGGGCCGTCATCACGGAGGGCTTCTACATCATCATAGCCTCTCCGATGAAGTGTGAGTAGTTTACCTCAGACCTTCGGGTCCATAGTTATTAGCTACATGGCTTCTTCTATCTTTTTGGATATCAATACAAAGTTCTCCCCATCTCTTGTGGAGATCTATTCGATGTAATCTTCTTCTTTTTTGCGGTGTGTTTGTTGAGACCGATGAATTGTGGGTTTATGATCAAGTCTATCTATGAATAATATTTGAATCTTCTATGAATTCTTTTATGTATGATTAGTTATCTTTGCAAGTCTCTTCGAATTATCAGTTTGGTTTGGCCTACTAGATTGGTTTTTCTTGCCATGGGAGAAGTGCTTAGCTTTGGGTTCGATCTTGCGGTGTCCTTTCCCAGTGACAGAAGGGGCAGCAAGGCACGTATTGCATTGTTGCCATCGAGGATAACAAGATGGGGTTTATTTCATATTGCATGAATTTATCTCTCTACATCATATCATCTTGCTTAAAGTGTTACTCTGTTTTTAACTAAATACTCTAGATGCATCCTGGATAGCGGTCGATGAGTGGAGTAATAGTAGTAGATGCAGAATCGTTTCGGTCTACTTATCACGAACGTGATGCCTATATGCATGATCATGCCTAGATATTCTCATAATTATGCTCAATTCTGTCAATTGCTCAACAGTAATTTGTTCACCCACCGTAGAATACTTATGCTCTTGAGGGAAGCCACTAGTGAAACCTATGGCCCCAGGGTCTATTCTCATCATATCAATCTCCATCACTTTAATCTTGCTTTGCTTTTTTACTTTGCCTTTTACTTTTCACTTTGCATCTCTATACCAAAAATACCAAAAATATTTTATCTATCAGATCTCACTCTCGTAAGTGACCGCAAAGGGATTGACAACCCCTAATCGCGTTGGTTGCGAGTAGCTATCGTTTTGTGCAGGTACGAGGGACTTGAGCGTGGCCTCCTACTGGATTGATACCTTGGTTCTCAAAAACTGAGGGAAATACTTACGCTACTCTGCTGCATCATCCTTTCCTCTTCGGGGAAATCCAACGTAAGCTCAAGAGGTAGCAAGAAGAATTTCTGGCGCCATTGCCGGGGAGGTCTATGCAAAAGTCAATATACCAAGTACCCATCACATACCCTTATCTCCCGCATTACATTATTTGCCATTTGCCTCTCGTTTTCCTCTCCCCCACTTAACCCTTGCCGTTTTATTCGCCCTCTCTCTCTATCCTCCCTCTCTTTCTCTATTTGCCTCTTTTTGCCCGCTTGCTTCTTGTTTGCTCGTATGGTTAGAATAGTTGTTTATTTATTACTAAACAGAGAACCTAAGATCTATGGATCCTCATCTAGTCGCTAATCTTTTTAAGAGGTCCAATTATGATAAACCAATTGCTAGTGAGTTTTGTGCACTAGATTATCTTTATGAAGTTTTGCTTGAAATTCGTGAATCTGAAAAGTGTGATGAATTACCTCATGAAGCGATTCACGATAGATCTTTGAATAGAAATCAAGATTTCAATGATTCTATTATAAATTCTATTAATGTCAATTGTGCTAATAATATGCAAAACCCTAAGCTTGGGGATGCTAGTTTTGCTATGTCCTCTACTTGTTGCAATGATCATGATTGGGGTGATTCTTCTTTTGATCTTGAAAATTTATTTAAACCCCATGATGAATATGAGATTGATTATAATGTTTGCAATAATATTGAAAGTGGGTTTGGTAGAATGTCAACTTTAGATCCCACATATTTTGAGAATGTTCAATCTTATGAAGTTTTTGATAAAAGTGGGTTTGGAAAGGTCATGACTTTAGTTAATGTTAATCCCACTATTTTGGAAGAGTGTCAACTTTGCATGCATGTGGATCGTGTTGAAAATATTTTATGTGATAGCTATTTTGTTGAATTTGCTTATGATCCTACATATAATTATTATGAGAGAGGAAAATATGGTGGTAGAAAATTTCATGTTACTAAATTACCTCTCGTTATGTTGAGATTGCTATTGTTTCTTTCCGCTTCCTTGCATATGCTAGTTTTTGCTTGCCTTGATAATTTGTTTGCCTATAAGATGCCTATGCATAGGAATTATGTTAGACTTAAATGTGTTTGTCACGTGTTTTATGATGCTCTGTTTGTGCTTCAATTCTTGTCTTTCATGTGAGCATCATTGAAATATTATGCCTAGCTATAAGGCTTTAAAAAAATGTTTGTTGGGAGTCAACCCAATATTTATCCTTGCTGTTATTTAATAAATAATTTATTTAGCCTCTGTTTTGGTTGTGTTTTTGTGTTTACTTAGTGTTTGTGCCAAGTAGGACCGTTGGGAAGACTTGGGGAAAGTCTTGTTGAACTTGCTGTAAAAAACAGAAACTTTAGCGCTCACGAGAACTGCTGTTATTTTTTTTTGGTGAGTGCTATTTAGTTAATTATTTTTGAAGCTGATTAATAGATAAATTTATAACGTCCAGAAATTTATTTTAGAATTTTTGGGGTTCCAGATCTTGCGCTAGCTACAGATTACTACAGACTGTTCTGTTTTTGACAGATTCTGTTTTTCGTGTGTTGTTTGCTTATTTTGATGAATCTATGGCTAGTAAAATAGTTTACAATCCATAGAGAAGTTGGAATACAGTAGGTTTAACACCAATATAAATAAATAATGAGTTCATTACAGTACCTTGAAGTGGTCTTTTGTTTTCTTTCTCTAACGGAGCTCACGAGATTTCTATTGAGTTTTGTGTTGTGAAGTTTTCAAGTTTTGGGTGAATTCTTTTGATGGATTATGGAACAAGGAGTGGCAAGAGCCTAAGCTTGGGGATTCCCATGGCACCCCCAAGATAATCCAAGGACACCAAAAAGTCAAAGCTTGGGGATGCCCCGGAAGGCATCCCCTCTTTCGTCCACTTCCATCGGTAATTTACTTGGAGCTATATTTTTATTCACCAACATGATATGTGTTTTGCTTGGAGAGTCTTGTATTATTTGTGTCTTTGTGTTTTAGTGTGCCACAATCATCCTTTCTGTACACACCTTTTGAGAGAGCCATACATGAATTAAAATTTGATAGAATGCTCTATGTGCTTCACTTATATCTTTTGAGCTATGTAGTTTTGCTCTATGTGCTTCACTTATATCTTTTGAGCATTATACTTTTGCTCTATGTGCTTCACTTAGATATTTTAAGAGCACGGTGGTGGATTTTTTTTTAAAGAAACTATAGATCTCTCATGCTTCACTTAAATTATTTTGAGAGTCTCTTAATAGCATGGTAATTTTCTTAATAATAATATGCTTGGTATTCAAGATTTGTGAAACTTTCTTTTGAGTGCATTGAATACTAAGAAAAGATTGAAGCATGCTAATTTTTTTGAGATATGGAGGTGATAATATTAGAGTTATTCTAGTTGAGTAGTTGTGAATTTAAAGAATACTTGTGTTAAAGTTTGTGATTCCCGTAGCATGCACGTATGGTGAACCGTTATGTGATGAAGTCGGAGCATGATTTATTTATTGATTGTCTTCCTTATGAGTGGCGGTCGGGGACAAGCGATGGTCTTTTCCTACCAATCTATCCCCCTAGGAGCATGCGCGTAATAATTTGCTTTGATAACTTCTAGATTTTTGCAATAAGTATGTGAGTTCTTTATGACTAATGTTGAGTCCATGGATTATACGCACTCTCACCCTTCCACCATTGCTAGCCTCTCTAGTACCATGCAACTTTCGCCGATACCATAAACCCACCATATATCTTCCTCAAAACAAACACCATACCTTCCTATTATGGCATTTCCATAGCCATTCCGAGATATATTGCCATGCAACTTTCCACCGTTCCGTTATTATGACATGCTTCATCATTGTCATATTGCTTTGCATGATCATGTAGTTGACATCGTATTTGTGGCAAAGCCACCATTCATAATTCTTCCATACATGTCACTCTTGAGTCATTGCACATCCCAGTACACCGCCGGAGGCATTCATATAGAGTCATATTTTGTTCTAAGTATCGAGTTGTAATTCTTGAGTTGTAAGCAAATAAAAGTGTGATAATCATCATTATTAGAGCATTGTCCCAGTGAGGAAAGGATGATGGAGACTATGATTCCCCCATAAGTAGGGATGAGACTCCGGACGAAAAAATAAAAAAAGAAAAAAGAGGCCATAAAAAAGAGAAAAGGTCCAAATAAAAAAAATAAAAAATAAAAAAATGAGAGAAAAAGAGAGAAGGGGCAATGCTACTATCCTTTTACCACACTTGTGCTTCAAAGTAGCACCATGATCTTCATGATAGAGAGTCTCCCATGTTGTCACTTTCATATACTAGTGGGAATCTTTCATTATAGAACTTGGCTTGTATATTCCAATGATGTGCTTCCTCAAAATGCCCTAGGTCTTCATGAGCAAGCGAGTTGGATGCACACCCACTAGTTTCTTTTGTTGAGCTCTCATACATTTATAGCTCCAGTGCATCCATTGCATGGCAATCCCTACTCACTCACATTGATATCTATTGATGGGCATCTCCATAGCCCGTTGATACGCCTAGTTGATGTGAGACTATCTTCTCATTTTTGTCTTCTCCACAACCACCATTCTATTCCACCTATAGTGCTATGTCCATGGCTCACGCTCATGTATTGCGTGAAGATTGAAAAAGTTTGAGAACATCAAAAGTATGAAACAATTGCTTGGCTTGTCATCGGGGTTGTGCATGATTTAAATATTCTGTGTGGTGAAGATAGAGCATAGCCAGACTATATGATTTTGTAGGGATAGCTTTCTTTGGCCATGTTATTTTGAGAAGACATGATTACTTGGTTAGTATGCTTGAAGTATTATTATTTTTATGTCAATATTAAACTTTTGTCTTGAATCTTATGGATCTGAATATTCTTGCCACAATAAAGAGAACTACATGGATAAATATGTTAGGTAGCATTCCACATCAAAAATCTGTTTTTATCATTTATCTACTCGAGGATGAGCAGGAATTAAGCTTGGGGATGTTGATACGTCTCCAACGTATCTATAATTTTTGATTGTTCCATGCTATTATATTATCAACCTTGGATGTTTTATATGCATTTATATGCTATTTTATATGATTTTTGGGACTAACCTATTAACCTAGAGCCCAGTGCCACTTTCTGTTTTTTCCTTGTTTTAGAGTATCACAGAAAAGGAAAATCAAAGGGAGTCCAATTGACCTAAAACTTCACGGAACTTATTTTTGGACCAGAAGAAGACCATGGAGTATCGGAGTTGGACCAGAAGAGTCCCGGGCTGCCCATGAGGGTGGGGGGCGCGCCCACCCCCCGGGCGCGCCCCCTGCCTCGTGGACAGCCTGGAGGTCCACCGACGTACTTTTTCCTCCCATATATACCCATATACCCTAAAAACTTCGGGGAGCACAATAGATCGGGAGTTCTGCCGCCAGAAGCCTCCGTAGCCACCAAAAACCAATCTAGACCCATTCCGGCACCCTGTCGGAGGGGGAATCCCTCTCGGGTGGCCATATTCATCATCCCGGTGCTCTCCATGACGAGGAGGGAGTAGTTCTCCCTCGGGGCTCATGGTATGTACCAGTAGCTATGTGTTTGATCTCTCTCTCTCTCGTGTTCTTGAGGTGGTACGATCTTGATGTATCGCGAGCTTTGCTATTATAGTTGGATCTTATGATGTTTCTCCCCCTATACTCTCTTGTAATGGATTGAGTTTTCCCTTTGAAGTTATCTTATCGGATTGAGTCTTTAAGGATTGGAGAACACTTGATGTTTGTCTTGCGTGGGATAACCGTGGTGACAATGGGTTATTCTATTGATTCACTTGATGTATGTTTTGGTGATCAACTTGCGGGTTCCGCCCATGAACCTATGCATAGGGGTGCGCACATTTTTTCGTCTTGACTCTCCGTTAGAAACTTTGGGGCACTCTTTGAAGTACTTTGTGTTGGTTTGAATAGATGAATTTGAGATTGTGTGATGCATATCGTATAATCATACCCGCGGATACTTGAGGTGACATTGGAGTATCTAGGTGACATTAGGGTCTTGATTGATTTGTGTCTTAAGGTGTTATTCTAGTATGAACTCTAGGATAGATTTAACGGAAAGAATAGCTTCATGTTATTTTACTACGGACTGTTGAATAGATCGATCAGAAATAATAACTTTGAGGTGGTTTCGTACCCTACCATAATCTCTTCGTTTGTTCTCCGCTATTAGTGACTTTGGTGTGACTCTTTGTTGCATGTTGAGGGATAGTTATGTGATCCAATTATGTTATTATTGTTTAGAGAACTTGCACTAGTGAAAGTATGAACCCTAGGCCTTGTTTCCTAGCATTGCAATACCATTTGTGCTCACTTTTATCATTAGTTACCTTGCTGTTTTTATATTTTCATATTACAAAAACATATATGTACCATCCATATTTCACTTGTATCACCATCTCTTCGCCGAACTAGTGCACCTATACAATTTACCATTGTATTGGGTGTGTTGGGGACACAAGAGACTCTCTGTTATTTGGTTGCAGGGTTGTTTGACAGAGACCATCTTCATCCTACGCCTCCCACGGATTGATAAACCTGAGGTCATCCACTTGAGGGAAATTTGCTACTTTCCTACAAACCTCTGCACTTGGAGGCCCAACAACGTCTACATGAAGAAGGTTGTGTAGTAGACATGAGGTAGCGAGGGCTAGGCTCGCCACACCTGAGTCTGACTCCTCAGATTCCTCCTCTTCCTCCTCTTCCTCAGATTCAGCCTCAGAGTCCATTTCCTTGCCAATGAATGCCTGAGCCTTCTTGGAGCTGCTCTTCTTGTGAGATGAGGACCTTGAAGGTTTTGATGAAGAGGACTTTTAAGATTTCTTCTTCTTCTTTGAATCATCAGAACTGTAATCCTTGTACTTCTTCTTCTTTGATTCCTTTTCCCACTGAGGTCAATCTTGAATGTAGTGTCCGGGTTTCTTGCATTTGTGACAGAGTCTCTTCTTGTAATCATGGGATGAGTAATCTGATCTCAAGCCACCACTTCTTGAGGATTTTCCAAAGCGACCACGTATCGAGAACTTCTGGAATTTCCTCACGAGCATTGCTAGCTCCTGGCTGAGTTCTTCAGGGTCACCAAGGCTGCTACCAGAATATTCACCTTCAGATTCAGACACTACCTTGGCCTTCAGAGCCCGTGATCTGCCATAACTTGGTCCATAGAGATCTCTCTTCTCATCAAGCTGGAACTCATGAGTGTTTAGTCTCTCGAGGATATCAGCGGGATCAAGTGACTTATAGTCTCCACGTTCTTGTATCATCAATGCTAATGTATCAAATGAGGAATCAAGCGATCTCAGCAATTTCTTCACCACCTCATGATCGGTGATATCAGTGGCACCAAGTGCTTGAAGCTCATTTGAGATGTCAGTGAGGCGATCGAAGGTTTGCTGAACATTTTCATTGTTGAGTCTTTTGAAGCGGTTGAAGAGATTGCGAAGAACGTCAACTCAAGAGTCACGCTGTGTTGAGACTCCCTCATTGTCCTTGGACAGCCTGTCCCAGATAAGCTTTGTTGTCTCCAAAGCACTCACTCTGCCATACTGCCCTTTGCTCAGATGGCCACATATGATGTTCTTCGCTTGAGAGTCGAGTTGCTTGAATCTCTTCACATCAGTAGCGTTGATGGTGGGAGTGATAGTGGGAACACCATTCTCCACAACGTACCAGAGATCATTATCAATTGCCTCAAGATGCATGCACATCTTGTTCTTCCAGTAGGGGTACTCCTTCCCATCGAAGGTAGGACACCCAGCAGACACCTTGATCATACCTGCGATCGACATAACAAAACTCCAGGCGGTTAAACCAAAATCACACAGAACAAGGGAGTACCTCGCTCTGATACCAATTGAAAGTGCGTTATATCGACTAGAGGGGGTGAATAGGCGATTTTTATGAATTCTTCACTGAGGAATTTGCGGGTGAGGAAATTCCTGAGTGAAGAACTACCTGTAGTGGAATAAGTACTCAGAAGTAAACATAACAGAACATGAGCATGGTCTTCATGATGAAATGAAAACAAGCACAGAGTACCGAAAGCGTAAACACAGGATAAACAGAATGAAGACAAACAGACTGAAGAAATTGAGCTGAGGAAATAGAGAAAGTCGTCATTCAAAGTCTTCAAGCAGATATGAACAAGCACACAACACAGAAATGAGGAAATGGAAGGGTTGAGGAAATGGAACCAGTTAGCTCGGTGAAGACAATGATTTGGTAGACCAGTTCCAACTGCTGTGATAGTTGTACGTCTGGTTAGGGCGGCTAGGTATTTAAACCTGAGGACACACAATCCCGGACACCCAGTCCTGAACACGCAGCTCAGGACACTTAGTCCTCACCGTATTCCCCTTGAGCTAAGGTCACACAGACCTCGCCCAATCACTCGTGGTAAGTCTTCAGCTGACTTCCAAACCTTCACAGACTCGGTCACTCGGCGATCCACAACTTCCTCTTGGATGCTCTAGACCATGACGCCTAACCGTCTGGAAGATGCACAATCTTCAAAGGTAACAAGCGTCGGATCCACGCAGGATCAATCTCTTCAATGATGCTCAATCACTTTGGGTTTGAAGGTGTTTGGGTTTGGGTTTTCCTCACTCGATGATTTTCACTCAAAGTCCTCGGAGGATGGGATGCTCTCGAATGACAAGTGTTAGTTTCTCTCGGAGCAGCCAACAAACTAGTGGTTGTAGGAGGGCGGCTATTTATAGCCTAGGGAGCAGCCCGACATGATAAGACATAAATGCCCTTCAATGATATGACCGTTAGGTGGGTAGATATTTTGGGACAGCTGGCGCATAGCACAGCAACGGTCGGAATTTTGAGTATCAGATTCCTCAGGGCTATCATATTCCTCACTGTATAGGCAATCTGCACTGGCGAATTCCTAACTCCTCAGTCATAACAAATTCCTCAGAGACCAGAAGAACTTCGTCTCTGTCACTGAAGAAATTTGACTGAACTGTATGAGATTTCCAATGGCTTCACTCGAAGGGATTGGTGGATGTAGGATTTGAGTTGAGCATCACTTGGAAATTTTTCCTTAGTATTTCCTCGACCCCCTTTAATAGTACGATGTTTCCTCTGACTCAAGAAAGAGAAAATGAAACTATGAAAACAAAAGTCTTCACGCTTCATGTTCCTCGAATGAATACCAAGTCTTCAGGATCACACCAATTTCTTCACTTTCAAAGTCTTCAGGAAGTCTTCAGAAATCCAAAGTCTTCAGTCGAAGAACTTCATTTTTAGGTGTCGACTTTCTCTGTAAATATTAAACTCCTCATAGACTTATAGACCTGTGTACACTCACAAACGCATCAGTCCCTTAACCTATAAGTCTTCAATACACCAAAATAACTAAGGGCCACTAGATGCACTTACAGTTAGTATTAAATAAAGTTATATATTCCTCAATGGCACGTACAGAATATAAAACGATTGTCGTGGGGAAAATGGAAAAATCCGCTCCACTATATACAACGGAGCCTGCCTACCGGGGTTTGTCTCTCGTCACACCATCTCACACATGGCGGCGGTGGCCTCTCTCTCTCACCGTTGGTCAGTGATCCGACCGCATCCCATCCGCCAACGAAAAGGGACGATGTGCATCGTTTCTCTGTTCGGCGGCGTTGAGGCAGCACTTCCCGATCTACGGTACCCGCCGTTCTCTCTGACCAAGCTCCGGTGCGGCAGGGCCTTCGCCACTTGCTTGCTGCCGCAGTATGGGCAGATCCCGGCCGCCGGTGCCCTCCTAGTTTCAGCCCGACGACCATTAGGTACAACTTCCTCTGGCCTTGCTCCACTGCCCATCTTCCCATGTTTTTGCATGTGGAAAATCCTGCATGTGGATCTTATTTAGTTGTTTGCTTAAAACGTATCTCGGCCGACGTACTTTCCATCTTGCAATCTCGTACTCAAACCATTTTGATAAACCACCATGCTACTATCTTTCCCTTATTACATGGAATATGCTTCTTTTTTGTCGGCATATGTGTCTTCAACTCATGTTATTGGGCAGTAATTGTTTCCTTTCTACCTCATTCTGCAAACAGGGCTCTCTATTTCACCTCGTTGCTATTGCGACCTTTTGGTGAACTGCACAAATCACTTTTTTCTTAAGAGTGTTTTGTGCAGTTCCGCCAAAATGTCACATGGGCAACGTTTTTACATTTCTGTGGGACTACAGAAAGGGAGATTGGTTTTGCTATCCTCCTCATCCAAATTCGTGCCTAATCTTCTCCAACAAGTAGTTAGTCCTAAAGAGAGATCACAAAGGTGATCGGCTTTTATTTGTGTGTGTTATGTTTCATCATCTAGTTCCACTATTATTGTAATCACACTGACTGGATATGTTTGCAAACAGGGATGGTCAGCTCGATTTTAGTGGAGCTGCACAAAATGATCGGATTGTGATGTCCTCCATACACCTCTTTTTTGGCTACAGAGCTGGGTGAAACTAGATGCCAACCAATGAACACTTTGCCCAGGAAATGGAGCCATGACTACGAACAGCATCGATCAATTATATATTTTTCTTTATTTGTACACCTTCTCACAACTTTGTCTTTAGTTGTGATGTGAATATTGGCGCTGATCTGCGAACCATTGAGATGCATTAGCAGCCATGGTAGTTTCATTTGTATTTGATGGAATGTTGTAACGAGATAATCTTGAGGCAAGAGGACACATGAATCCTAAGTTCAAACCTTTTTTCCTGCGGGAACCAAAGTTGAAACCTTCAGAGCATCACAGTGCAATTTCATTAAAATTATGCATACATATAAAAAAATCCTAAAGGATTGATAGCAATGCCAGAAACAACTCAACTTTGTTTTGCCGACATGTGGGACATCCTTCATTCGGCTCCACCTGCGATGCAGCAATATTGGGTGCACAACTGCAGGGAAAGATTCACCCGGTCATTGCCCCACAGTAGTAATGACTAGTGAGAAGTCAAATCACAGAGCCCCACCTTCACCATAGTAAGTTGCTTGGACGAAGCAACCATCATTTCTCTGTTCGTTGAATCTACTGGTACTCCCCATATTCCCAGAGTAGTAAGTTGCTCGAGCAAAGCAACCATCACTTCACCTTTCCCACAGTAAGTACTAGTACCTCATTTTTTACTCTAGAAACAACCACACATGAATATTGGATGGTAGAAGCACAACAACTGAAACAAAAATTGAAATCAACCAATGAACTACTACTAATGGTGAGCGTTTGCTAGTATCATGTACTTCGTCTCCATGTATATAGGGCTTAATGCGTTTTCCGAGACTAACTTTGGCCCTATTTGGATCCATGGGTTAGAGTTAGTTTAAGCTAGTTGGGGCTCAAATAGCCCTAAAGTATCCAAGCATTATGGTTAAATTGGAGCAAGTTGCACCGAACCCACCAAAAAAACTATCCCGCCCAAGAGGTGCTAATTGGAGATAGTTCTCATTGGGACCACTAAAAAATCACTTTTCTCTCTCCATCAAGTGCATTTATTGTCAATCTAAACCTGTCACCCAAACACCTCTTTGGCTACAGTTAGTTCAGGGTTAGTCATGAGTTAGTCTAATCTCTAGCTAAGTTAGAGTATCCAAACAAGAGCAGTATAGGACATGCAAGTTGCTCAAAGCATACAGTCAAATTCGTACGTGAACTGATCCTTTTTTAACGGAACGTGAAAGGATCTTCGAATGATATAATTTTCAAATTGTATAAAATCTTATCAATAGTCAAAGGCATCCTCGAATAATACATTAGGCCCTATATAAAATCTTATCAATAGTCAAAACCAAGTGTTACTACTACACCAAACAAGTTCAAAACGAGAAACTGGACCCAATCACGGCACGACATGCCTATCTCGTTTGGTCCATCGGTCAAAGTGCTTCCTCTTCTTGGCATAACAATAGAGTACAGCAATTTTTAAGAATGCTCTTGTCATGTCGCCAACATGTGATGAGTTAACCAACCTCAATAGACGACAAAAATGCCAGCCCGCCGCACTTTGAGAGAGACGAGGAGCGAGAAGCGATACAAGCTGCTGGATTACTAGAGCTAGGTGTTGCACGGAGGCCAAGAAATATGGTGATAGCGTGGGTTAGCCATGTAGTATTATGTAACTACACTCGGCTGCCGTGTTTCGTACTCTTTCGGTCTACTGTGGAGATGATTGGTTGATTTTATATCGCTGAATAATATAAAATATTATGAGTGCAGATGCTCCACCACGAGGTTCCTTGCTCCTTCTCGATCGTTGGGCGTGCATGTAGTGCTATTAATTAGCAAATAAAAATTCTTGTTTCTTGACATATCAACCAATAAGAGATGTGGGCGTGCACGTTTTCAATGACTTGAGACTACCAAACACGACTATCGGCGTTCTGGGAATGGGGGTCCCTAGACTTGCCTGCCTGCGGCCCGCGGTGTGGCTCAGCCAGCAGGCCGTATGGCTCATCTTCACCAACAAAGCATCCAAGACCCTCGCGAGGATCCAAGCCTCGCGAGGCGGAAGACGCAAGGACTCCTCTGGAGTGGCCTAGCTAGGCAGGCACTCAAGGAGCGGAGATATAAAGGTGGGGCAAACCTCATGAGGCCCTCGTGACGTGAGCCATGACGCACGACACCAAGCGGGTGCCAGTGCGCACAAAGTCCTTATTTCCTCTTTGGTGCTAAGGAGGTCAGCGTAGACGAAGAGTACCGAGGCATTAGGCAAAGGTTGCTATATTGGTGCAACGAGACGAAGACCAGGAGGACGGCAAGACGGAGGTCATTGTGGTGCCCAAGACGGCGTCACCACCAGAGCTTTTGGCAGGCGAAGACCACTTTTGTCAGGATAGCTTGTACTAGTTGCCCCCCTTTGAATTGGCCCTCCGTTGTTGGCTCCCTTCCCGCTTGATATTTGGGAAGAGGGCCAGGGCTTATGTAAGTAGAGCTAACCACCATAGTAGGGGCATCTGATCTGATCGCATCTCATCTCATCTTATCTTGATCCAACCCGATCGAGAGCCTACTCACAAGAACACCTCAACCTCCGGAGGCCGTTCTTCCCTTGTATTGTTCATCATCAGCCCTAGAGGCAATCCACCACCACCACACTGGAGTAGGGTATTACACCACAACGGTGGCCCGAACCAGTATAAACCTCGTGTCTTTCTGTGTTGCGAGTTCGCCGAGTTCGTCCGTGAGATCTTAGAGAACTAGGGCATAGATCGGTAGGAAGGAAAGACTTCGCGCGCACCCCAGTATTCGAACCTTAAGGGTTTGCCGGAACCCCACATCCAACATTTGGCGCGCCAGGTAGGGGTGCGCGGTAGCTTCCCTTCCATCAGTTCGTCGCTCCATCGCTCCGTCGTGTCCATGGCGGACGCTCGCCGTGCTTGAGCTGAGCGTCGGGCTGCCCTCACCGCCTGCGTCGCTCAGACGGCTCCCGTCGGCGGGCCGCATCGCTGTTCTCCGTCCCTCGCTGCCAACGCTGCCACCGTCCCGGTGGGGAACGAGCAGCAGACGTCCTCGCTGCATCCTTCGGTGCGGCAGGACGACCGCACCGCCACTCCATCGCTGACCCCTGCCGGTTCTTCTTCTCACGCGCACCGTGCTCCCATGGAAGCATGGGCTGCGCTCCTCGCGGCGAACGAGCTCCTGCGCTACTGCCCCGTCGACGACCTCTACGAGGAGTGGCTCGATCGCGTCGCTGAGCTCGTCCGTCCTGCAGGGGGCTCTCCGGCGCCGTCCCACTCTCTGCCTCCCCCTCAACCAGCCGCGGGCGACGGGGCTCATGGCGTGCCTCTGCCACCTCAGCCCCAAGACGGCGCCTTTGCACCAAAGCGCGCGGCTCCGCGACGTGATCCGCCGCGCCCGGCGCCCGCGGGCGAAGAGAGAAGCTGCCAAGAAATTCCGCGGCCGCAAGAAGCTGCACCTGCGCTCCCCGCGCCACCTCGTCAAGACCGTGCACCGCCCGCAGCGGTGCAGCGTGGACCTCGTAAAAACCAAGCTCCACCTCTGAAGTGGGCCCCGGCAACCACAGCTGGCTACGCGCCTTCACCCCCGAGCTGCGTAGCGTCGCCTGGCCGGGCAAGTTCAAGCCGGATCTGCCTCGTCGCTACGACGGTACCGCCGACCCCGCGGAGTTCCTGTAGCTCTATGAGCTGAGCATCGAAGCGGCCAACGGCGACGAAAAGGTCATGGCGAACTGGTTTCCCATGGCTCTCAAGGATGGAGCTCGCTCCTGGCTCCTGAACCTGCAGCACGGCTCGATCTCCTCCTGGGACGAGATGCGCGACCGCTTCATCGCCAACTTCCAGGGCACTCGCGACTGCCCACCGGCCGCGGGTGATCTACACCGCATCAGGCAGCAACCAGGAGAGACCCTCCAGAAGTACATCCAACGCTTCAACAACAGCTGCCTCAAGATCCCCAAGGTCACGGACGAGGCCATTACCTCCGTGTTTTCCGACAGCGTCCGCGACGTCAAGATGACGGAAGAGCTCGCCATCCACGAGAAGCTCTGCACATCTCAGGATTTGTGCAACCTGGCGACCAAGTGCGCAAGAGATGAGGAGGGGCGCCTCTCTCTCCTTGAGCTGCCAGCCGTGGGCGCGGAGGAGAAGAAGGCCAAGGCCAAGGACGTGAAGCGCAAGGAGGCAACTGTGCTCGCAGCGGAGCCCGACATCAAGCGGGGCAGAGATCAGCTCGAGTCATCCAAGAACGGCCGACCGTTCCGCGCCTTCCACAACCTGAACACCCACAACACCAGCGACTGTCAAGAGCTCAGAGCCATACGAGAAGGACGCTACGGTCGACGCCCCGAGCGCAACGACTGGGGCTACAACCACGGAGGAGGACGTGGAGGCGGACGCTGGGACGACCGTGGCCCGCGCCAAGAGTGGCGCGACCGGCCTCGTGAGGACAGCTGGCAGGACCAACCTCGCGAGGGCGCCTGGAGGGACCCGCCGCGTGAGGATCACCCCCAGGGCCACGTCGGTCTTCCCCTGCTGCCGCCACCAAGGAGGAACGACGACCACCACCAGGACGAGGGGGCTGGGGGCTTCCAGCAGCCACGTGCAATCGCCTGCATCTTGGGCGGCGCCTAGGCCCTAGCCTCTCAGTGCATCTTCAAACAGTTCGCTCGCGAGGTGAACGTGGCGCTCCCCAAACTCGAGGCTACGCGCCCGCTCAGGTGGTCCCAATGCGCCATCACTTTCAACTCAGCGGATCAGCTCAAGTGCGCGGCCACCGCTGGCGCCCTCCCTATGATGTGTTCCCCAGTCATCAGCAATGTGCAGGTCACCAAGACCCTCATCGACGGCGGCGCAGGGCTCAACGTTCTTTCCGTCGACACGTTCGACAACCTCCAAGTGCCATTGAGGGAGTCCTGGATTAGGGGGTCTCCGGACAGCCGGACTACATCCTTTGGCTGGACTGTTGGACTATGAAGATACAAGATTGAAGACTTCGTCCCGTGTCCGGATGGGACTTTCCTTGGCGTAGAAGGCAAGCTTGGCAATACGGATATGTAGATCTCCTCCCTTGTAACCGACTCTGTGTAACCCTAGCCTCCTCCGGTGTCTATATAAACCGGAGGGTTTAGTCCATAGGACAATATACAATCATACCATAGGCTAGCTTCTAGGGTTTAGCCTCTACGATCTCGTGGTAGATCAACTCTTGTAATACTCATATCATCAAGAACAATCAAGCAGGATGTAGGGTATTACCTCCATCAAGAGGGCCCGAACCTGGGTAAACATTGTGTCCCCTGCCTCCTGTTACCATCCGCCTTAGACGCACAGTTCGGGACCCCCTACCCGAGATCCGCCGGTTTTGACACCGACATTTGTGCTTTCATTGAGAGTTCCATTGTGTTGTCATCATAAGGAGGGATGACTCGTCTCGTTGTCAAGGACAACATCACCTCTGGGGGAGCCCGGGCTGTAGGTCAAACTCTCCGACTGGGCGGCTTCGTCATGACCGCCCGCACGGCCGCTGTGCCGATGATGATTTCTCAGGTCATCAAAAATAGCCTCCACATCGGCTCAAAATTCACCGAGCATATGGATCCAATGGAGCTCTCCTCTTTGAACGAGCTCTTGGATCGCATCACTGCTTTAGGAGTCGCTACGGACTACGATCGGATCAGGCTTAAACCCGACCAAAGGGAGATTAACTCTCTGTCGGTCATCCATCACATAGCGTGGTGGAGGAGCAATGCGGCGATTCTCCCTCTATCCTGAGGACAAACTATGTCCGGATCCCCAAGCTCTCCGAGCTGGATACCCGCTCACGGGAGGACATCACCCTAACCCTGAACCTAGAATCAGGCCGCATACCGAACCTGCGGGGCAACATCCCGGAGCCCGAACTTCCAAGATCGGAAACTCCCCCGCCCTGAGGACTCAGATTGGGTCAAGGTCTGGACTTAAATCCACCCACCCACCCAGATACAAACGATCTTTCCCACATTAGGCAAGAGCCGCAAGAGACAGTACATCACTATTGGGCCAGATTCCTCCTTGTAATGAACAAGGTCAAGGACTGCTGCGAGGAAGACGCAATTTCGTTCTTTTGCAACAATTGCATGGACAAGGGAATCCTCAATGCCATAAGTCATTGTGACATAGCACACTTCACTGACTTGGCAACCATAGTACGGAAGTATTGCGCGATGGAAAGCGCCTGGAAAACCTAAACAAAATTTTGCGATAATTCGGCTCTAACAAAACCCCCAGTCCAAACTAAAAGGGTGCACTCTCATAAGTCGCCCGACTCGATTACAAAGAAGCAAAAGCCCACTACAGGGCGTGGAACCGTATTTTAGGGATGGCTCAACGGGCCCTGCAAAATTCATGATACAGCGGATACCATATCAACACACAGCCTTAGACCATGTTGGGTACTCCGGCAGGTGGCCAAGAGCGGTGAGGATCTCCTCATCCAAAACACCTCAGAGCACCTTCTCGTGGATAACAATACAGTATTAACAGTCTTCGAGACCTTCACCTCAAATAATAGGCATAAGCGAGCACTCCGCAGCCTTGCCGAAGTCTGCCACATGGTAGCAATAAATCTATGGAGCGACACAGCTATCACCTTCAATGCCAGTGATGAACCTAAATTCCGAACAGCCCAAGCACCAGCCGCCTTGGTCCTTAGTCCAATTGTGGACGGCTTTCGCCTCACTAAAGTACTCATGGACGGCGGTAGCAGATTAAACCTCATTTATGAGGAGACTCTTCAAAAAAATGGAAATAGACAGC
Organism: Triticum urartu; assembly: GCF_003073215.2. Lineage (NCBI taxonomy): Eukaryota > Viridiplantae > Streptophyta > Magnoliopsida > Poales > Poaceae > Triticum > Triticum urartu. The sequence goes on from NW_024118283.1 coordinate 26,237, forward strand.
AACCGTATTGAGCAAAGCAGCACGACCTTCCGAGGAATCATCCCTAGTCAGGAGGCACGTTACGCTGGAAAAATCACACTAGATGTGGTATTCGGCACTCCGAAGAATTACAGGTCCGAAGAAATCACATTCCAAGTGGCCCCGTTCAGTAGTGGATACCACGCCCTTCTAGGGCGGGAGGCATTCACGATTTTTCAAGCCATACCCCATTACGGGTACATGGAGCTCAAGATGCCTGGGCCCAATGGAATCATCACTCTAGCTAGTGATCCGGACATAGCACTCCGCGTCGAGAACAAAACAGCCGCACTGGCCCTCGAGGCATTATTCGAAGCCCTTGTGGCGGAGGAGTTAACCGCGTTGTGCTCCAAAGTGGACAGGGACAACGTGATACTAGACAAAAGATCCAAGTCCACCTCCTTTAAACCAGCGGATGAAATAGTCAAATTCCAGGTCCATCCAACGGACCACACAAAAACAGCATCCATCGGGGCACAGTTAAACCCCACCGTAGAGGCCGCACTACGGGAGTTCCTGCGTGAGAATTGGGACATATTCGCCTGGCATCCTTCAAACATGCCAGGAATCCCACGCAGGCTGGCCGAGCATAGCCTTAACATTCTAAAAGGATTCAAGCCGGTCAAGCAGACTCTCCGGCGTTTCTCCGAACCTAAGCGACAAGCCATGGGAGAAGAGCTAGCCAAACTACTGGAGGCCGGATTCATTAGAGAAATAAAGCATCTGGACTGGCTAGCAAACCTGGTGATGGTGCCAAAGAAGGACAAATCTTGGTGCCTATGCGTCGACTTCAAGGACCTTAATAAGGCTTGCCCAAAGGATCCCTTCCCCTCCCTCGGATCGATGAAATTATCGACGCTACCGTGGGACACGACTCATTGTGCTTCCTCGACGCATACTCCGGTTACCACCAAATTAAGATGCGGAGTTCGACCAAGCCGCAACAGCATTTATCACTCCATACGGCCCCTTCTGCTTTAACACAATGCCCTTCGGGCTCAAAAACGCCGGTGCAACATATCAGCGCATGATTTAGACATGTCTGGAAAAGCAGATCGACAAAACAGTGGAGGCATACGTTGACGATGTGGTCGCTAAAACTAGACACGTTGACTCCTTAATAGACGACTTGAGGCTCACGTTCGACAATCTCCGAGCATACGACATTAAGCTCAATCCGGAAAAATGCGTTTTCGGCGTACCCACCGGGAAGCTCCTGGGCTTTATCGTCTCCAGCAGAGGAATTGAAGCAAATCCGGCCAAAATCCAGGCTCTGTCGCAGTTGGCTACCCCAACTGACCTCAAGCAAATCCAGAAGTTAACTGGATGTGTGGCGGCTTTAAGCCGCTTTATCTCCCGATAAGGAGAAAAGGCACTCCCCCTTTATCGCTTTCTTCGGTGCACCGAACACTTCGAGTGGACGGACACAGCCACGGCAGGATTGGAAGAAATAAAAGCCATCCTGGCCACCAAACCAATCTTGGCCGCGCCAAATGTCGGCGAACCTATGATGTTATATATAGCGGCATCTCACCAAGTTGTAAGCGCAGTGCTCGTCATCGAACGAGAGACGGACGGACATAAATTCCCACTTCAAAAGCCACTATATTATGTATCCACCGTCCTCACTCCATGCAAATCACGGTACCCACATTATCAAAAGATAGCATACGCAGTATTCATGGCATCCCGGAAATTATGACACTACTTTCAAGAGTGTTCAATTACGGTGGCCTCCGAAGTACCACTCAACGACATAATAAACAAGCGCGATGCCATAGACCGGATTGCCAAATGGGCTATCGATCTCCTCCCGTTCAACATAACATATAAACTACGACGACCCATTAAGTCGCAAGTACTGGCCGATTTCGTAGCCGAATGGACAGAAGCCGAACTCCCTAAAGAGTATGACGCATACTCAAATTGGATCATGCACTTCGACAGCTCTAAAATGCTGGCTGGTCTGGGGGTTGGCGTCGTCCTGACGTCCCCCACCAGAGATACAGTGCGATACGTACTCCAAATACTATATACATACTCCAATAACGTAGCCGAATATGAGGCCCTATTACACGGTCTCCGGATGGCAGTTTCCATGGGCATTCAACGCCTGGAGGTGCGTGGGGACTTGAACCTCGCAATATCCCAAATAAATGGAGACTTTGATGCCAAGGATCCGAAAATGGTGGCATATCGCAACGCCGTCCTCAAAAGGTCAGCTCGGTTTGAGGGGCTTGAATTCCACCATGTGGCTCGGGAAAACAACTAGGCGGACATCCTCGCCCGTATCGGCGCTAAACGCGACCCTGTCCCACCTAACATCTTCCTGGAAAAACTATTTAAGCCATCTGTGGTATGGGAAGGGGACACCGGCAACAATAGTCCGGACCCAGCCACAACACCAGATACCGAACACTCTGACACAATCGGAGGCTCTGCCATCGAAATAACACCTTCAGCCCACGTAATAATGGCCATCATCGCCCCATGGACAGAACCATTCCTGGTCTACTTAACAAGGCAGGAATTACCCGAGGACCAAAATGAGGCACGCTGCATAGTGCGGCGATCTAAAGCCTACAAGGTCCATGAGGGAGAGCTTTATAAGAAAAGCACTATCGGAGTCCTTCAAAGGTGCATCCCCGAAGAGGAAGGGCGGAAGATTTTGGCAGAAATCCATGCCGGACTCGGTGGCCATCACGCCGCAGCTCGGGCCCTTGTAAGCAAGGCCTTCCGTACAGGTTTCTACTGGCTGACGGCTGGAGCAGATGCACAACATTTGGTCCAACATTGTGTCGGTTGCCAGCTTTTTGCAAACCAAAGCCATATGCCTCCTACGTCTCTCCAAACAATCCCCATTACTTGGCCCTTTGAGGTCTGGGGGCTTGATATGGTCGGACCCCTTAAAGGGGGAACCCATAAGAAAAAATACTTACTGGTCATGGTGGATAAATTCACCAAATGGATAGAAGCCAAACCTGTCAAAACGGCCGAATCCGAACCGGTGATAGACTTCATATCTGGGGTTGTACACCGTTATGGCATCCCCCACAACATCATCACTGACAACGGCACGAACTTTACAGCTGACGAGGTGAAACTTTGGTGCAGCAACATGGGCATCAAGCTCGATTATGCTTCTGTCTATCACCCGTAAACTAACGGTCAAGTCGAGCAAGCAAATGGTCTTATCATGAGCGGCATTAAACCCAGATTAGTGCATTCCTTAAAAGAATCAAACACGCACTGGGTAGAGGAGCTCGACTCCATACTGTGGGGGATGCGGTCCATGGCGAATTGCACTACCGGATACACACCGTTTTTCATGGTGTACGGCGCAGAGGCGGTTCTGCCTTGGGATATAATTCATGACTCACCTCGAGTGCGCATGTACAAAGAAAAAGAGGCCGAGTTCGATCGGCAGGACAGTTTGGACGCCCTGGAGGAGGAGCGCGACATGGCAAAAGCCCGTTCCGCATTCTATCAGCAACAGGCTCGAAGGTATCAAAGTAGAGAAGTACGGGCAAAAACCTATAACGTTGGCGAACTAGTTCTACGCCTGCCGGCGAAGAAAAAGAACAAACTCAAGCCCAAATGGGAAGGTACCTCCATTATTGACCAGGTTCTCACCGGCAGAGTGTACCGTCTGCGGGATGCATCGGATAATCGACTCGAGCCAAACCCATGGAACGCAGCCAGACTTCGAAGATTCTACGCCTAGCGCCGGACTCTATGTTCGTCTCCTTACCTCCGTCAATTTTTTTGCATGTCTATCTTTTCTCTCTTTCTCTCTTTTTATTCTCTTCAAGGCCCTAAAGGGCTAAACGTGTGTCTTGGTTACACAATCTTGACGCGCTAGCCACGCTCATCATACATGGGGGCTTCTTATACAAAAGCTTAATCTAATTATTTTTTCGGGCTTTATGCCCCAAACATGTGCTATTCTTCCGCATGTACCTTTTTTTCCATTATATGCATCGATATGACTTAAGTTTTGGCCAAGCTGGGTTGCCTGGCTCTTGTATTTATGCCCTACGTTCCCGTTAATTCGGCTAGGGCATAAGGGGAGCACCTTTGCGATTGTTACTGTCGGGTCAGCTGGATGTGTACCTCAGACTGGGTGAAGCCGAAATCTAGCGTTCTTAAGAGAACTCGGTCGGTGAATAAAAGATGACTTTTATTTAATTTGACACATGCCCCCAGATGTTTATATCCTGCGTCTCTTTTCGCAGTTCGGACATGCACATTAGGGCATGCGTACCCAGGGAAAGGAACCCTTAACAGAACTATTCTCCCTGGAAGATGTTTCTTACTACCCATGTAATATAACATAGCTAGTTGGGTACTTGTCTGTTCAAGCACTTATGACCCCTACGCCTGGTTTCCATGCATACCCCGGTTTTTACATAACCGAGCGGGTAGTCGGATACACTCCGGACTATCGGGTCTAGAGGTTGAAGCGAAAAGGTCCGCCATGACAAATGATTTACAATCCGGCTAGGGACATTACATATGTCACTTGAAGTACACAATCACTAAGACTAATTAAATTCTTCTTCTATACCATCCAACAGGCTGTCTAGCCTACAATCCTGTTGGGAATACTTTGCGGCTAATTCTACTTGATCATACACTAAACTGACGGGGATCTCTTTCCCATCAGGCCCCACAGGTCCGACCTCGGCCATATGGTTTGGGTCCGCTTTCGTATATCGCGTCTTCACCATAGCCCAGGCTTCCCTTGCACCTTGTCGACAGGCTAATATCTTCCATAATCGAAAGTGCCGCCGGGCTCCCTTGAGCTTCTCTATAAGCTCGCCCATGCCTCCTGGTGGGAACGCGGATGGCTACAAGGCTCGGGCAATACCCTGCATCACCTGCCAAACTTGCTCGTGCAGTTGTGAGAGCTCTGGTAGAAGATCACCCGAAGACCCGCGCATCTCCTCCGCGGGACGACCCGTCAGCATACCTGCAGACATAACTCTATTAGCCGACTTCTTCGCCGAACTCCTTTAAAGATTCGTTCAAGCACTTACTGAAAATGCCGCGCCGAAGCTGCTTATTCTCCTTCAAGGAGTCCGCAAGCTGGGCTCGGACATCTTTCAGTTCCATGCCCAGTCGGATATTGGCGTCTTGGAGATTATTTTTCTCCTACCTGACTCGCATAAGCATGCACTCGCCAGCATTTAGCTGTCGATCAGCACGTGCCGCATTCACCGCCACGTCCTCCGGATTCACCCCGGGGTCATCTGCAATATCTATTGGTAGACTTGCATGCATGTCGTATACTACCTGGTACCTGTATTCTTTGCAATAAAAACAAGTGTTACTAGAAGGGCCCTTCTTGGACTCCTTAAACGCGGCAACAGTGGCCCCTAGCTGGGCCTTGCACTCTTCCAGCTCTTGAGACAGTCGAGAATTCTTCTCTGTAAGAACCTGCACAAATAATGATCCTTAAATCAGTTTCGTCAACTGTTTGAAGTCTCAGGGGCTACTGATACATATAATTGTCAGATTTTCTTACCCGTATATCCCTTACATACAGGTCCGTGGCTCTGGCTAGACCATTTTGAGCAGCACGGATGTACGTGTCTCCTGAGTTGAAGGAATCAAATGCCTCTTGGGAGAAACAAGCGTCACGGAGTACGGCCCAGCGACGCCTGTGATTCATGGCGCTCTCCACTTCGGAATTTGTAGCGGATAGTCTATCCGCATCCTCTATAGGAGGAGCATCCGGCGTCCGCCCCGTGTTAGCTTCCGCCTCTATGTCCGGCCCTGGAGGCCGACTGGTGGAGGCGTGATCGGCAGCCTCTCTGGATATAGTCAGGCGAGCGTTTTTTCTACTAGGAAACAATGACGTCATTATATTTTAAGAAACACAACAACCATGGAGCAAGGTTTGTGTCATACCTATGCGCTGGTGTCTCCATCCTAACCGCCTTCCTTTTTAGCCTACCAGGCTTCGGTGCCCCTTGTTGGCGAGTCACTGCGGGTTCGGCCCGGCGTCCCGAAGGCCTTCCTTGTAAAACACCATATGTGTATGGTAGGTGAAGTGCGTAAAAGGGGATCCTTTTTGGAAGTTGGGACTCCGGTTTTTTCTTACATGCGATGCAGGGAGTAGTCCAGGATAGTCGGCCGTTATGGCCACCATGGCATCATCGCAGCTCAATTGATAGAATTGCCTGTCTATCAGCTCCACAAATATGTCCGGATCCTCTTCGAGTCCGGGATCGAGGGCCCGGTCAGGGTCCTCCGGTCGGGGAGGTGGGTTGTTAACCTCCCTTACAACTTTCCATAGTTCCTTCCATAAAATGGCAAGGTGAGTATTTACAACGAAGAATGCAGGAAGGTTGGGAGTAAAGAGTGACAGCTCACCCAGCTTGGAGGGTTGTACAAGGAGAGTCCATCCCTTGGCTTAATACGGATGAACTTTTGAATAGATCGAACTGAAAGAATAGCTTTGAGGTGGTTTATTACCCTACAAACAATTCCTATCTTTTGTTCTCCGCTAATAGGAACTCGGGAGTGATTCTTCATTACACTTTGAGGGATAATCATATGATCCAACTATGTTAGCATTGTTGAGAGATTGCACTAGCGAAAATACGGACCCTAGGACTTGTTTTTAAGCATTGAAATACCGTTTTTGTGCCCGTTTACTATTTTCTACCTTGCTGTTTTTATTTATTCAGATTATAAAAATATATTTCTACCATCAATATTACACTTTTATCACCATCTCTTCACCGAACTAGTGCACCTATACAATTTGCCATTGTATTGGGTGTGTTGGGGACACAAGAGATTTCTTGTATTTGGTTGCAGGGTCGTTTGTGAGAGACCATCTTCATCCTACACCTCTCACAGATTGATAAACCTTAGGTCATCCACTTGTGGGAAAATTGCTACTGTCCTACAAAACTCTGCGCTTGGAGGCCCAACACGTGTCTACAAGAATAAAGTTGCGTAGTAGACATCAAGCTATTTTCTAGCGCCGTTGCCGGGGAGGTGAGTGCTTGAAGGTATATCTTTAGATC
>NW_024118284.1:0-9726 GCF_003073215.2 Triticum urartu
CGTGCCCGCGGTTATGGGCAGATGGGAATTTGTTCATGTCCGGTTGTAGAGAACTTGACACTTGATTTAATTAAAATGCATCAACCGCGTGTGTAGCCGTGATGGTCTCTTCTCGGCGGAGTCCGGGAAGTGAACACGGTTCTTGTGTTATGTTTGACGTAAGCAGTTTTAGGATCACTTCTTGATCACTTCTAGCTCACGACCGTGCTTTGCTTCTCTTCTCCTCTCATTTGCGTATGTTAGCCACCATATATGCTTAGTGCTTGCTGCAGCTCCACCTCATTACCTTACCCTACCAATAAGCTTAAATAGTCTTGATCTCACGGGTGTGAGATTGCTGAGTCCCCGTGACTCACAGATTACTTCCAAAACCAGTTGCAGGTGCCGTTGATACTAGTGCAGATGACGCAGCCGAGCTCAAGGAGGAGCTCGATGAAGATCATGTTCGTTGTGTTGTTTCGTTTCTAGTTGATCAGTAGTGGAGCCCAGTCAGGGCGATCGGGGGTCTATGGCATTAGGGGTTATCTTCTTTTATTTTGGTTCCGAAGTCGGACCTTGATTGTATTCTGGATGATGTAATGCTATGTTTATGTATTGTGTGAAGTGGCGATTGTAAGCCAACTCTTTATCCCTTTCTTATTCAGTACATGGGATGTGTAAAGATTACCCCTCTTGCGACATGCCTACTGTGCGGTTATGCCTCTAAGTCGTGCTCCGACACGTGGGAGATATAGCCGCATCGTGGGTGTTACAAGTTGGTATCAGAGCCTTCCCCGACTTAGGAGCCCCCTGCTTGATCGAATCGTTGGCGTTGTTGAGTCTAGAAAAAAAGTTTTTGAGTCTTATAGGATTATATATATCGGAGAGTAGGATTATTTTTACTCCTCAGTCCCTTCATCGCTCTGGTGAGGCTTCCTGGCGTAGAGTTTTGACTCTTCTCTTCTCAAATTTTCATTAAAAAAAATGTAGGATCACGCGGGTATCTTGGAATTGCTCTGATGGTTTTGTGACGAGAACATTGTTCTTGGTGCTGCCTGACATTTACGGGTTGTGGCAGTGTCCCGGGGAGTTGAGCTCTGAGGTGTTGTCGTCACAATTTTATCGTTGCAGTTCTGGAATACCTGAGTTTCGCCGACATCGAAAATCTCCTTTATGCAGTTGTTGGTGAGATAACCTCGACGCCACCCAGTACTGGGGCGGGAGGTCGGGAGTATTGCCATAACTCGTACAACGGATGCTTTTCGAAGGTTGAGGTAAATGATTTCCGAAGGTTTCTTGGTTATGTGTTGAAGGATGGATACAGCTGGATGTAGGATGTGCTAGTTTTGGGTGAGATATTATGCTTCCCCTGTATCCCCAACACCTGATTGCATAACCAGAAAGTTACGGGAGTTTATAAGTAGGAATTCAAGTAGCTCCTAGGATATCTTTCCGACAGATGCATGATATGAGATTGGGGTTCGACGTCTAGTGGTCCGCCTATCCACGGTTGGTTTTACAGTGGTCTCGTTGTGTCTTAAAGAGTCCTTGGATATGCTGACTCGGGGATGCTTCGTATGTCATGTGCACTACCTTGTACATGATGGTGTTGTACGATCGAGCCCGTGTGGGCCCCACCGCAAAAACTTCGGACGAAATCTCTATCATATGTTTGTTCCGGCTTATTCTGCAAGCCAACCCTTTGTTTTTTGTTTTGATTGTGGTATTCGAGTTGCTTCGAAGTCAAATGTTGATTCCATACCCTTCCTAAGTGGTGTTCTCATATTCCTGTGTGGATACTAATCCTTCTTGATCATTGAGGTTGTCATGTCAATCCTTTTTCAACCGGCGTGTTTCTTTTCAAGTGTATCCGATCATTTCAACATCCGCAAGATCAATTATCATTTCTTCTCAACGGTGCTCATTCCATCTGTCCCAAGCTGCCTTTGTTTTTCCCGCCCTCCCACCCTTTTTCCTTCAAGGAATCTGATGTCTTAATCAAGTATCCATCTTATTGATGTGCAAGTCTCTCCATTCTTTTTCATCAATATTCTTATCTGGTGATTCTCAGGAAGATACTAACGAAGCTTCAAGTTCATCATTCTTCGTTCTCTTTTCTTCTCCGATGGATTCAATTCAAGCTTTTGGTGTTGATCATATTCCTTTTCCTCGTTTCAAATGCTTTCTCATGCCGGTGCACCTCTTAATCATCCACCCCTCGCTATTCATTTGTTCCGGAGTGCTGAAGATATCTCAGAAGGCTCGTCTTGTCATTCAAGATCCGTTCAACCTATTTCGAGGTTGTTATCTCATTCAAGCCATTTAATTCAACCGGTGCTATCTCCTTTTCAAGTAATCGTTCAACGATGTTTCTTTTGAGTGGGCCCTAACCCACAGGTCTTTTCCCGGGATCTTACCTGACTCTTCTAATTTTACCGGAGCTATTCTCAAGTCTTTCAAAGTTTGACGTAAGAATGATTTATCATCAGTCAAATGTCTTTCTCCAATATCTTTCAAATTCTTTCATCGTTGGCTCAACCTTTCTATTCGTCATCCCGGAGTATCTCAACAATTCATGGTGGTGTTTCTCATCATCATTCTCTGCATTTGAAGACCGAAGAAAAGTTTTCCTCCAAATCTTATCCATTCTCTCAAAGATTTGGGATTCTAGCTTGATGCCATCCTCTCATAATTTATTTCCGATTGTGAGAATTCTTTTCACCCATCCAGAGCATTTCAGGAGTCTTTTCAGTTTGATTCTCCGGAGGCCATCATTTCGGAAGATTTACTCATTCTCAGCTTTCAGCTCTCGTTCTCGAAATCTTACCGGTGATTCATCCCTTTACTTCAATCGCTTTTCAATTCTTACGATGGTTCGTTCAAGATTTCTCTTCCTTCATTATCATATCATTTCATTCGCTCTTTCCAATCCTACCGGTGGTTCATTGAAGATTTTCCCAAGTTTGCACTATATCTCTCTTAATCATTTCTACGAGAATAAGTAGTATGCCAATTCCGTTGCTTGTCATCAATTAAATTGATGAATGGTAAGCATAATTTAATTCTTATTCTTGTTTCTTCGAGTAAATTCAATTCCTTATTCCGGAGGTTCATCAAAATTCTTGGTTTCAATTGTTCATCTTTTCTTTTCCCGGAGTTCCAATCTCTCATCATCACGAAGATCCATCTAAATCATTGCAAGGCTTCAATATTATTCTTTTCATCCTTCACTTCTTTTGATAATCCTTTATTACCAGAGTTCTCACGATGGCTCAACTTGGTGGTTCGTCAAGGTTTTCTTTCATTCTCCAATTGTTCTTCAATATTTCTCTCGGAGTTAAGATCTGCCAAGCTTTACTCTGAAAATAAACATGGTCCTCAACACATGTTTGTCTTGAGGAGTTTAAGCATTCTTCATCTTGCATTCCGAAGTGGAACTCTTTCATATCTCATATTTTGGGGTGGTGTTATGTCATTGGTGATAATTTTCCTTCGTGTTCATGATTGACAAGTTGTCCGGAATGACATATTTTAAACCCATCATTTTCAATTCGTTCATGAGATCTTTTCAATCCATCTATCTCTTCGTTGGAGCTATCTTGGTATAGATTTCACTTAAAGCCTTCCCTAAGGAATGTTGCTATTATGGTGTTTATCAATGATCCAAGTTTCCTCCTATTCTCGCGGTGAAAGAAGTTTTCCATCTCTTCGTCCATCTCAGTTAATCAATCTTCTGGTAGTGGTTGGTTGTCACCTCATAATTTTGAGATGTCTCCATAAGCCCACGAGGATCATATCCTTTCATATTGATCTTCCAACAACTCCATTCAATCCTTCTTTTTAAGGATGCTTTCTTAAATTCATTTCAGGCAGAACTTGTTATCTTCTTCTCTGTTCTTTTGGTTCCATTCTTATATTTGTTCCGGAGGCATTGTGATGTTGCTCTCTTCGACCCATCATCTTGTTTTGTCAAGATCATGTTCAATTCCTTCCATTTACAGTAGGAGTGCTGCCTAAATTATATCATTCTTATTCCTTCTCTACCTTGTTTAACCGGAGTGTTGTGGCTATCATTCCTCTTCTAACCGGAGTCTCATCCAAGTGCTTTCATTTTGCCAAGTTCATATTATTGCCTTCCATTTCCAACCGGAGTGTTGTCGATATTGATCCTTATCGTTCCTTGTACATCTCGTTTCTACCGGAGTGCTTGCTTGTACTTCTTGTCTATTGTACCCCTTTTCTTATGTCTTTTCAACCTACAAGGTTCTAGTAATGTTCCTCGTTCCTCTTTTCTAACGGAGTGTTTTCAACTTCGTTCATCTCTGTTGTATTCTTCTTTCAAATTGTTTAACCTCTCGAGGTTCATTGGTTTCACTCGTTTGTCAAAGAAGCAACTTTGTTTTACCTCTTCCTCTTCTGTTTCCCTCCGGTGCCATCCTAGATCTCGGGACGAGATCCTCTTGTAGTGGTGGAGTGTTGTGACGCCCCGAGACCGATGCTCCAGATGCCTTCCATTTATTTTGTTGTTGCCATGTATGGATTGCCATGTTTGTCATAATAAATTGTTGCATCATCATGCTTGTGTTATCTTTTATTTTCACTTTGTGCATTCCATCTTCATGTATGTTGCCATGTGCATTTGCATCCATCATGTTCATATTGCCTTGTTTCCATTTGTGTTCTTGGGTATGTTCTTCCTCTTGCCTCCCCTTTTTCTTCTGCTCAAGCTCCAACTTGGTTCCACCAAGTTTCATCAAAACCAAGTCAACGCTTCCAATTCTTTCTTTTCTCCCAATTATTGCAAGTGACATTTTCCCCCTCCTCCATTAATGTTCATTTATTTCCTGATGATCTTACTCCAGGCCTTTTACCTCTCTGTCAAATATCATCCTTTTTGGAGTTGTTTTGGTTGGATTCAAAAATGGCTCAAGTTCGAATTAAATTCAAACTTGAATTATTTTTCTATCCTTAAAAATGCCCAAAGCAATTTATTCAAATTCTACACAAATTCTGGACTCTTAGGATATTCTCATATCTCTCTCAACCTTCTTCATTATACTTGTGCTTTTCTGTTTTGTTTTCTGTCTGAAGAAAAGAGAAGAAGTAAAGCAGCAGTAGCAACATTGTAGCCCAGCACCAGCAGCAGCAGCCCATCTCCGCAGCTCACCTGCACTGACCTTTCAGCCCAGCCAAGCCCACATGCGCCGATCCTCCTCTGTTCTTCGTCCTCCTCTGTACGGCAGCTCATCCAGGGGCTCCACGTCGGCACCTCAACTGATTTGACGGCCGGATCAGGAGCCCCTGCTCCTACAAAACCTACCCCGCAGGCCCCCCTGCAGCCCTAGACTTCTCCGTTCCCTCCTCGCGCCGCCAACCCTTTCCCCTCCCCTCTGTTTCCTCTTCTTCCTCAAGGAACAGAGAAAGAGAGAACACCACCGAGAGCCTCGCCGTTCCTTGCGTGGTTGGAGGTCACCACGGTCATCTCCGGCATGTGCATCTTCTTCCTCGACGTCGTCTATGTCCGTTCAGACGCCTTCCCCGCACTAGGTCGCCTCCATTATGTCGGCGTCTTCTTCCTCTGCTCGACTTCTTCAGGGAACGCGAACACCTCCATGATCAGTGCTTCTTCCTGTACGCCTCTGTCGTCGCGTACCCGGCCTCCATGTCGTATCCTTTGAACCCATGGTGAGCAGTCGCTCCTCCCTAGTCCTTCCTCGGCGTGCTTTTCATCCTGTAACCGTCGTTTTGATCTTGACCGAGGCCCGTCCGCCATGGCCATTTCTGAAGCAAGCCAAGGCTCTGTTTCTGCGCACATGCACACCTTGCTGCCGCCCCATGCTGCACTTGTGCACCTTGCCAGATGCTGCTCCCACCCGCACACCACGCGGTCGCCACACCTCGCCGCACACCCTCACACGGCGCCATCCGTCGAGCCGGCCGCCATGGATGGGCTGAGCCCAGCCTCGTCGGCCGCCTCCTCATCACACGCCCAGCACCCGCTGCTCGCTCCCACCATCTCCCGCAGCTGCTCTGCGTGCACGCGCGCACCCACACCACAATCCCGCACGCCCGCCGTTGTCTTCAAACCGCTAGCGCCGCCGCGTTCGCTCGCCGTCATCGTTGGTTATCCATGCGCAGCCATTATTCCAAGCTCGAGCCTTTCAGTAGCTGTATAAGTAGAGCCGGCTTCCCATCTGTTAGACAAAGATTGCAGCAGCGCAGTGGTTAGCGCGCCCCGGGCATGTCCACCCTTTTTCCTTGTTTTGTGTTTGAACTGTTGTTCTTTTCCCAACCACACAAGAGCAGTCGATCCCCCTCTGTAACGCAAACACCAGACTAGCGCATTGGCTAACACCCTGGTTTCCAACTAGGAGGTCTTGAGATCGAATCCCTTTAGCCCTCAATTCTTTTCCTCTGTGTTCTTTTTTTTAGTCGCGCAAACACCCACTTAGGCCTCATTCGCTGATGGGCCGCTGCATCATGATGCTTCAGGCCCGTGCATGTTTTTTCCTGCCTGTGCATTTAGTTATTTTTACAGTTATTGCATAATTACAGAAAATGTCATTTTCTTGCATTGCTCATAATTAAATAACCATGCATCAGAATTAATTAAACTTTATATTTAATATGCTTAGAATTTTGTCTAGTTTCATAATATGTTTTCATCTATGTTTAAAATGTTTGAACTGCTGTTCTTTTCCCAACCACACAAGAGCAGTCGATCCCCCTCTGTAACGCAAACACCAGACTAGCGCAGTGGCTAACACCCTGGTTTCCAACTAGGAGGTCTTGAGATCGAATCCCATTTAGCCCTCAATTCTTTTCCTTTGTGTTCTTTTTTTTAGTCGCGCAAACACCCACTTAGGCCTCATTCGCTGCTGGGCCGCTGCACCATGATGCTTCAGGCCCGTGCATGTTTGTTTCTACCTGTGCATTTAGTTATCCTATATACTTAAGAAGTTCATCCCCACTAAGTGATTTATCTTGACATGCAGCATGTACACATCAGCAAAGTAGCCACGTCACAACCATGCATTCCCACCGCAAGGCGCAAGCACACCTCCTCGGGTGTGAACTGACCTTTTCTTTCCTCCTAAATTCAAGCCATGCATTAGCTATCCGATTCAATGAGCCAAGAACCGAGGAGGTTTGCCTTCTCCACTTCTCCTCCCTGGCCGCTTCTCCTCCCCTCCACTTTCCTCACTCTTGCGCTTCCATCCTCACCGGGGCTACAAATACGTTCCCCTTGCGGGTGTGGCGACTGCGTAGTCAAGACAGCGTCCGCAGAACCCTAAACAATCTTTCCCAATCTTTTCCACCTGCTCCGGGTCCTCCTTCTACTGCCGGCCTCCCCACGCCGGTGTTCATACCCGTCCCTTCTGTCGTTCCTCCGCTTCGGGTCCTCCTCGAGGCGGCAGCATCGGACGCAACAGACGCGGCGGACGTGACTCGCGGCCCCGGTTTGTGCGGGATCCATCAAGGTGGCCTCGGGAAGGAGCAGGTCGCCGGTATCGCCACGCCTCCTCGCGGCCGCCATGGCAGGCAAGCCATCACCTCGCAGCCGATTTATTCTCTGCGCACGCCATGCCTCCCCTGCGGTTTCTCCTCGCGCTGACGGTCTGGGACGCACGCACCGGATGAGACCCTCCCTGCCACGGAGGAGAAGCTCGCCGGCCTCCCCCTGCCTCCTTGACGTAGATATCAATGCCCGCAAGCCCAGCTTCAAGAAGACGGTTAGCATCTCTTCCCCTTAAAGTGATTGCCTTCATTTGGTGTTGTCATTTGTGATGTCTATGATTTTTGGTGCTTACGATCACTCATAAAGATGGGATCCCGGATGGTGGTGTGTTGCATGACAGTTCTTCTCTGTTTTTCCTTAGGTGTGCCATGTTCAGGTTCCAAATGTTCTAAACCTCTGCATGTTCAGGTTCGATTCAGAATTTGAGAAGCAGGTGCTTACGGTGTCACGCAGTACAGTGAAAAGGGCGTTCAGATATACTTAACAGGTTACATATCTTTCCCCTTCGTCTCCCTCCTACCTTGCTTGAAAACAGTTCTCCGCAACTATTAAAACAATCTGCTAAAACTGCTCTACAGGTCCATCATTTCAGCTTCCGGTTCATTCATCTATCTAAATTGTGAGGAGGAGCTATCAAGGCTAGGGATGTGTATACATCACTCCTAGCCACCGGAAGAAGTAGCCAGTTTTCCCCGTACACCTAATTGTCTACAATTTCGATTGATTTATTTATTTTTGCAAGAATTTGAAACTGCAGGACGCCGGAGGCATCCAATAGTTGTGATTTCCTGTTTGCTTTTGTCAAATATCTTCAGAATTGTATAAGTCACTCGCCTTATTAATCTTTTCGTCTCCATAGAGGTTATGTTTGTGAGCACGTTTAATCCCAGTCTTCTATTTATTAGGTCGCTACCTATTGGTCCATGTTTTACTAATCGATTCAAACACATTCCACTTTTGCTTGAATTTATACTGTGAGAAGTAGTGAAGCCAAACAGGTTGTTATTCTTAATCAACGGGAATTGAAGATCTACTCCCATAATTCAAAGGAAAAAGAATAGAATAAGCCTTTCTTAGTATCATGGCAGTGTTCCACACTTTGATACTCTAATACACTATAGTGCAATTCACAGAAATCCTATTCACACTGAGGCATTGGTCATACAATAGGATCAGACGTTGATATCTATACTTTGGCCATATACATCGACAAGACCCAGTCTACTACCCGTGGAGAAACTGTTCTCTTTTGTTACATTGCTCACCTTGGAATTTATAGTGTTGATTTGCAGTTATATAAAAAATTATGCCATTTTTAATGCCAGCAAAGAGATCCCGCAGCAACGCGCGGGGTATCATCTAGTTTTTACAGTTATTGCATAATTACAGGAAATGTCATTTTCTTGCATTGCTCATAATTAAATAACCATGCATCAGAAAATTAAACTTTGATATTTAATATGCTTAGAATTTTGTCTAGTTTCATAATATGTTTTCATCTATGTTTAAAATGTTGTTTGTGTTTATTTTTGCATAATGCCATGTAAAATGCTTTATTTCATAACTAAATAACCGTAGCTCCAAACTTAATAAACTTTATATGTAAATGGGGTAGAAAAATGCCTAGTTTAACATGGTGTACTTGCTTTGCATGTTCAACAACTCTAAAATTGTGTTTAGGGCAGAACAGTACCAAACCTTAAAATATGCACATGAGGAGTTTCCGGACTTATTGTTTGTTGTTCCGGCCTCATTTAAACTTGCCTAGATAGATAGTTTTATTATGCTTCACCTCTTGCCTTGTTTAACAACATTTAATATTGTTGGGTACATAAACTAGAGTGAACTAAATAAGCCTTGTGGTGTTTCATCAATATGCAACTCGTTGCATATTGAGCTCCACTTAACTTGTAGTTTTGCTTGTGCACTTTGCCATGCCATGAATCTTTAAACCGGACATGCATCATACTTGATTGTGCATCATGCCATGATTATGTGATGGTTGTTTACTATGTTGTTTGCTTCTTTCCGGGTTGCTTCTCTCGTTCGCTTCGCTTTTGTTCCGGAGTTGTGAGGATCCGTTCGACTACGTCTGTTTGTCTTCTTCATGGACTCGTTCTTCTTCCTTGCGGGATCTCAGGCAAGATGACCATACCCTCGAAATCACTTCTATCTTTGCTTGCTAGTTGTTCGCTCTATTGCTATGCCGCGATACCTACCACTTGCTA
>NW_024118286.1:0-9801 GCF_003073215.2 Triticum urartu
TCGCCGTCGCCACGCACTCGCCGCGCGCCGCAGCCGATGCCTCCATGTCGGCCGCGCACGCCACCGCGAGCCATTGCCGCCCCTCGAACATTGTGGCTCTGAATACCAATTGTTGTTGCAGCCCTAGACTAACTCTTGCTCTCTCTCTGGCTCAAACCAAGGAAGAAGAAAGAAAGAAGTAGGGGAGGACACGGTGGACATAGATGGATTCCTGGGGACGAACGCCCGCTGCTCGTACAGCCCGCCGCTCGTACATTGTGTTTCCACCAGAGCACAAACTCTTGGCTCACACCACGCACATGCGCACACACACGCTACACACACGCGCCCTGCATAGACCGCACCTGGCGCACCCGACACTAGTCGTCATCGCTCGGGCATGGCTTATTGCCAACAAAACCCTCTAACTCCCATTGGCGACATCCGTCCCATCGTCACACACATGCTTTTCCCAACAGATTATGCTGGACTGCACTTTCAGGGGGAAAACTAAATTTTATTTTCTTGGTAGTTATGCAGATGAAGGGAATTTCTAGCTACTCATGGTTAAACTGACAAAACGACCAGTCGGAACAAATCGATCCGCTACTTAATTGATGTCTCCCACATGAACCACTTATCCAGCGCCTTGGTCAGCAAAAGAACCTACTGCTATCACCACCCCAAACGAACAATTTTTCATCCATATACAGAACTAAACGCAATTTCTGATAGTCAGCAGCAAATGCCAGACCATGTAAAACAGATACGCAAAATACCTTTTAATCCACTGAGGCGTTTTTGGATCTTTGCAGAGCGCCGTCTCTACTGTCCTCGGCCCACTGTTAACGATTGGCAACCTGCACGCGAAAGCAAACACCGAAAAAAGCACATCCGGCTCACGAACGAGGGTGCATGTTCATGCCCGGCGCATAGAACCTAGTCCCTCCGCCGCCAATGCACGACGGCTGCTTGGTGGCAAAGGACGGGGGCGCCGGCGGAAGTAATGTTTTGAGGACAGCGAGGGACAAACCTGCAATCTCCGGGGCACGCCCATGGCGGTTGCCATCGCCTATCCAATCGCCTCCCCTCCATCCCCTAGGGTCCGGAGAAATTTCAGGTGATACCAAATTTTAGGTGCTACCATGATGCAACTTTCTGGGTCATTGGATCTCAGATACGATGGCATCTTAAGAGCTATTATAACTGTGCGTAGTGTTGAAACATTGAATAGCTTTTTTGTTAAATGTTCAAGAACTCCGAGAACCGTCGGATCTCAGATCCAACTGGTCCCTGGACCCCGTATCATGGTAGCACCTAAGCCTTTGTATCACTAGATATCTTCCACCTAGGGTCCCTCCCTGGATTTTACACACATCGCTCTTTTGTTGTTAATCAATTTTTCCTTTTTAGGTGGTCTCACAGGGAAAATCCTGGACCATGGTCCAGCTAGACTTACGATCCTGGACTAGCGGCCCTTGTCCAATAGGGCCAGTCACCTGCATGCTGGCCCACTGCTGTCGGCTTTACGGGTATCTGTATGTGTCGACCGCTTCCTACGTCCTTCACGTACGCCGCTAGTGGGAATACTTTGTTTTTCACAGCTCGCACACTACCCCATTCAATGCTCAAGCACCTACCGATCAAGCCAATTCGACGGCCCAGATAATAGTACTATATACATGTATGAGCCTTATGGCTATCATTTTCATGCCAATTTCAGCTCAGTTGGCCAACCTTTGCCATACACTATGTTCCTTGCCCAAAACTACTATCCGTTCCATGGCAACGGAAGTACACAAGGATGTATACAAGTCAGGCCCTCTGCGGTTGAGATAATACCCTACTTCCTGTTTGTGATGTTGTTCTCTTGCGTAAGGTGTGATTAAGAATGTTGCAAATCATCAACCAGGTGCTCCAGGACACTTATATAGAGTGCGTCAACACTAAAGCTACAACGGCTGGTTATAAATGTTTTGTATAACGGCATACTAAAAACCGACAATTTCTTGCCATTACAGATAGTAACTGAAATATTAAACAACTAGTGGAGGCTGCATATAACGCCTGTGTTTAATGCCTAGTGGAACATCCACACACAACGCCTCCTTAATTGCTCCTGGCCGTTGGCCTGCTGTAAAACCGACGTCTGATAAACCTACTAACGAGAGTACTGATTGACCGGCAATCAGGCTAGCGATTGTTTTCGGACTGGTGTCCACTTCGACTAGGACGCCACCCCCCCTGTTGTTGTTCTTGACTGGGTCCTTAGCATACATGGGCTTTGTCCTACATTGGCCTTTAGTTTGGCCTCCACAATGGTGAATTACCTCGTCAGGTTGATCGTCACAATCCTAACTAGTTACTCATAACTTACATTATAATATTGGAGACTAAGAATTCGGTTTTAGATTTCTTTTTGTTGTGTTGCATGGAACTTTTTTTTATAATCCACTGCCGTAAACATCGACAATAATAGAACAATTTGTTGTGGATATGAATTATCATGTTAAATCCACTGAAATGCAATCTAGCCTACAACTTACGTGCTTTTATTAAATTATTTATCTAGTTAGAGCTGTGGTTGTTGAACTCAATAAACTCTCCACTACACGCACTACTTTTGTTAGCAATGATATGCCATAATAATGACACACTTGTGTATACACATAATTACTTAATTATTTCTCACACAATATTTCTCAAGTTTGTAGAATATATGGTACTTCCCTTTTTATGAAGAAATTTATGCAATGATATCCCCTTGGAACAAAATAATATCTCACCATACAATTGTGATGGAGATACACTTATTTTCCCAAAAAAATGTGACATGAGTTGTTCAGATTGCTCCACAAAAGGAATAAGAATAAGATGGCCAAGAGAACAAGGCTGGTCAGTGTAGAGGGGCCAATGCTAAAACTATTTCTAGTAGTGATTCAGATATGTATGGTTGGGCAATACAAAGCACATATTCCCTATGTGGGCAGGGCCAGCCCTGTGTTTCAGGAGGCCCTAGGCGAACTCGAAGACATGGGCCCTTATGTCCTAATACCATATGTGTGTGTGTGTGCGTGTGTGTGTGTGTGTGTGTGTGTGTGTGTGTGTGTGTGTGTGTGTGTGTGTGTGTGTGTGTACGTGTGTGTGTGTGTGTGTGTGTGTGTGTGTGTGTGTGTGTGTGTGTGTGTGTGTGTGTGTGTGTGTGTGTGTGTGTGTGTGTGTGTGTGTGTGTGTGTGTGTGTGTGTGTGTGTGTGTGTGTGTGTGTGTGTACGTGCTATATAAACTATATATAACTTAGTAAGAGTAACTTTCAACCACACATCTTTAGTTTAAAATTTGACTATAATAATTCAATTGACTCCATCGACAACAATAATAACCAAATTCAAACTAACTCCATCGACAACAATAATACTAAAAAGATAATTAAACTTTAAACTCGTTGGACAATGCCGATAACTTTACACCCATGAACTTTTCTTGAACACATATTACCACTGAAAGCTAGTAGCAAGGCTAACTATTATATAAAGAAGACAGTAGTTCGGCCGCCCTCTATCCTTGTATTGGAAGCCTTGCGTGTATATATTATATATCGCATCGCCATCACCATGTGATGTTATTTTTATGTTGTTTCAGCAAGATGCTTTATGGAAATCATGTGTAGGCCTGTTCTATACTGGGCGATCACATAGATTTTTTATCTATTGTTTAGCTAAATAAGAGTCGATGGAATATTGTATATATCATTGTTCACATTCACCAACAACATACCTACGTATCTCATCTTGGATGCATTTTTTTTTTGAGAATCTCTTGGCTGTATTGTATGTCCTGACATATACTATATCAATTGTATGATTATTAACGGCAGCTCTCCCCAGCCGAAAAATTCTCATCGACGGCAAATTCCATCTTTAGCTTCTCCTCTCTGAAATAATCGGAGTTGAAATCTATTCGGCAGGAGAGCCTCTGGCTGGGGTCGCTTGAGTCGGCCACAAACACATATAGCACTGATGGCACATTCAGCTGGTCAGATATTTAATCCCATTTAAGCAAGTCTTGCCGTCGCAGCCGAGCTCGGGAGACAAGCGCTGCGAACTGGTACACACGATATCACTTGGCGGTGACAGTTTTGCTGTAAAACACTCAAACTCCAACTCTCCAGCTTCTGCGAGTTCCTCGAGGGCAGCTTCCCCAACTCCTGAAATTTTACACTCCGTCCATCATGGCAGCCAGGAGTTCAACTCCAAGAGTTTCCGCGTTTAGCGTTGCTCCGGGCACAGAGTTGGCGGAGCTCGGAGCCAGATCGTTGCCAAACGCACCTTAAGATACGTGTAATCTGTAAATCATCTCATATTCTACATGTGCCTAAATATTTGTTTGCAGAAAAAGGGAAGATAGGGGTACCGTGTTAGTTTAATCACATGTCATTCTTGCAGTTTATTGTAAAGTAAGAAATGATATGCACTTGCATAAAACGAATTGATACATTATTTCTTGGAATAGAGTAACTCAAATTCGACAGAAATGATGAACATAACATATGACTAAGAAAACCAGTAGAAAAACAATGGAAAGGTGTGATGTATCAGTCGCCACACTATGACAAGCTAGACCCCACATACTAGATCTTTGGGAGCTTACAAACGCTCTCTAAAATCTCCAATGCTGTACTAGAACTCTTTCTCTTGAGGTTTTCATAGTCTTGGCTCGCCATTACTTCACCAAGTATTGTTGGAGATGCCATAAATTTGAGGCAAGCCTGTTTGAGATCATTACACTGATGTTGATCAGCTAGCGCATATGTAGTTGCCACTGTTTGTACATCAAGACAGCTGCAAAGAGTAGCCTCACATATGAGCTTCAACTTTTCAATTGCGTAGCGATCCACAGCCTCGAGTAAGTGGCGTACAATCTCTTTTCTGTCCTCGTCATCAAAACCGTCGAAAGGAAGCACCAAGCAGTCTGTGTACACAAAATGTATGAGAGCCCTAAAAACGTCAGGTAACATATCTTCCACGATTACGGATGACCCGTCTTTCTCCATCATTGGTCCACAGAGCTGCGCCCTAAACACCTGTGACCTTGCCGCGAGCACTACCCTATGTGCAGGAAATGCTTCACCTTGGACGCAGAAGGTCACGTCCGCCCATTCTTTTGACTCTAGAAGATCTGCAAAATCAGTTGACAGTTCTGGTGGTGGCAGCTTCACTTGGGGTGATAATAAGTCACTGCAAGTCACCAGTGGATCTTTCATAACAGTGATGGAAAATTCAATCAAGAAGCGGTCAAATTCCACATATTCTGCTTCAAGCAAAGTTTTCCCCGTGACCTTCTCCCACCCTCCCATCCTATATTTTCCTTCTGCACTAGATAAGTTTAACACTCCGGTTTGAGTCCACTCTGTGCATTGTCCTCCTGGGGAGATCAAACGATAGCAAAATATTGCACTGACTTCTGCATTTTCGCTCATAAGCTCACCAAGAATAGAGATGTGGTTTTGGCTTTCAGCATTGATTCCTTGTGGGTAGAATCTAACTGACCAGTCATACCCACCAACTTGGAAGGCATGGGACCTTAGAAAATTGCCCAATCCAGTTTCCTTGATGAAACTATAGTTAGTAACCGCGAAGATGCAGGTCGAGTCTGCAGTTGCGAAGTCCATGTGCAATACAAGTGCCTGCAATTCCACACAAGATCTAATTAGCACACATATATGCTTCATTATTTTACAATAACAGAAATGTATGTACCAGTCCAAAGTTGTGACTCAATTATTGTAGGATGAACTGTCAATACACTACTCGGCCTGGACACAAGTTATGGACCAAACTCACCTTCCCGCAGCAAACAAGAGTTGCATCACAGGGTAGCATTATCTCTCTTTTCCTCTGGCTTTCACACAAAAAAGAGCTCCACCCGAATGTTTTGACTCCTAACACCAGAGGAAACGAACGTTGTTCCTCTGGTCTGCTATGGCGCTCCTCTCAATTAATTACTACAAACAAAATGGCACCGCAAGAAGACCAATTCCAACTGAACAGCCATTCGTACAATTTTTCCATTGGTAAAACTCCATGCATCTTTTTATTTTCGTGGAAAACTCCATGAATGTCCTTATAAACTGTACTTATACTACTTCTCACATAAAAAAAACAAATCTATACGAACCATGCATGCATCTACCTTTGTAGTACTACTACTAGTCTCTACTGTGTCTACTGCTACTACTAGCTATGGATTGAATAACGGACCTTGGAGTTCAAGAGCGCGGTGGAATGACGACCAACGGTAGAAGGGATCCCAAAGCAAAATCCTGGCCGGCAGGCTTTCGAAGATTGGTAGAGATAAATGGAATCTCGTTGCTCACAAGGTAGCCAACTTAGGGAGAGAGATCAGTATTTCTCGCTCTGGGTAGTTTGTTCCTGCTAATGTGCGTGGTTGGGTTTTAAAGGATTGAAAACTTGCCTTCTCGTGATAATAATTGTGCGCTATCTATTGCAATCAGCAAATATTTAGATAATTTTAACGCCAGGCCAAACAATCCCATTACAATTAATACAATAAATGACCACTTATCTGTACATAAATATTCTGACAAAATTAACTGGCGACCATATATCTCCTGCGATATGTTCCGTAAATGCACAAAATCCTCACCAGTTTCTAGCAACTACTTCCTCTGTCTGGATTTATTAGCCTCCCTTGTATTACAGGTCAAACTTTGACCAAAATTGTAACTAGGGAGTGGTTTTTATAAACATAGACGCATTGCACCCACTTATCTATACCCTCCAACATTGCTTTGAAAAACTCTTCTTTTTGCACCTCGCAAATGATGAACGTATGGACTGCAAACTTCACAGTTAATAAAATTTTAGAACTACATTGTTGGAAAGAATGTTTGGATTGTTTTTCGGGTCCAATCTATATATACAAAATGAGATTTTTTTTTGTAAAGAAATACTACTACTACCTCTGTAACAAAATATAAGTCAGTTTTGTAGGCTAAACTAGTCTACAAAAACATGTTATATTTTGATATGGAGGGAGTATTATATTAACTATTTATGTTGCACCAAACAATCTGGTGTTTGGTCACACATTGTAGTTTGAATGCATTGTTGACCTGTGAAGAGTGAAGTCCATGTGCCGCTTTATTTTGGACATATAAAAGTGACAACATGCACAGGTCGTGAAGCAAAAATGGTTAGATAAGCGGGTGTACAACCACAAATTTCCCTTTTAACTAATAAAATATGAACTGTATGTCCAAAATTAATACCGTCGAAAACTATCTTTTGAATATGAATCTGGTAGCATTCTTTCTGTAACATATACCTCATATTCTGTCCGTCATATGTATGGTCAAAAATTAACATGAAACACGAGTGGGAGGGGGCAATAAACCCAGATGGAGGGAGTACCACTAGTAGAAGAACGACCTTACGTGAAACACATTAGTCCCGGTTTGTAACTGAACCGGCACTAATGTGCTCATTAGTGCCGGTTCCAACGGCTAGGCGGGCAGCGATCGTTAGTACCGGTTCGTGGCGAACCATTAGTACTGGTTCGTGCCACAAAACGGTACTAAAGACGTGGTGGTAGGCTTGTGTCAGGTTGGGGCACCACCAGCACCTTTAGTACCGGTTGGTTATATGAACCGGGACTAGAGATGCACCTTTAGTCCTGGTTCGTATAACTAACCGGTACTAATGGTCATCCTATATAAATCCCTTCGTCGAGCCCGACTGCTCTGTTCTTCCCCTTTCCCCTCTCCTCTATTTTCTTCGTCTTCCTCTCGAGCTCACACTCCATTTTTGCAAAAATTTGTGAAGATTTGAAGGCACCCCATCCATCCAAGTAATCACAAAGGTTAGCAACTTTGTCCTTTCATCTCTCATTGCTTGATTAGCTCTTGAAATGCTCTATAAGTATAGTGATTTGTGAGTTTTATTTTTGGAAGGAACTATATGTGGTAGCATTTGATTTATATGCAATTTGAGGTAAAAATAACTCTTAGTTCGCATATGTAGGTGTGGTTTACTTAGTGCCTTCCCGTCTCCGTCATAACCATCGTCGATCGCCCGCACCATCCCGTCACCAGCACCACCTTGGGGTTAGCCTCTTGTTCTTATCTTTTTTATATAAAAAATCATGTTTGTGTGATTTAGATATATAGTTGCTCGTATAATTATCTTACCGGTACGTTGTTTGTTATACATAGTGCCATGGTTTTGATATCCATCCCCGTCGGCCCTCGTCCGGGTTATGATTCAGATGTGGTATATTTTCTTTTATAACTATTTGTTGCATTTCGTATTTATGACAAATTATGCTCATCAAGTTCACATAGATATTTTTATCGAGGAGGCATGTAAACCGGAAATTCCAACCTACCCTATTGCCGAGAGGTTGAATTCAGTTGAAAGGGAAAATGAGTATTTGAAAGAAAAATTGAAAAGAATTGAGGGAGAGAAGATGGAATTGGAGTTGCATGTTGCCGATGCCGTCGATGATCACAAGATCAAGATGGAGAAAATGCGCTTGAAGATTAGAAAGATTAGAAAATATGACATTGATAGTGAAGCTTGGTATCATTATGTTGTTGGATCAATTGTTTCCTTAGTTGCGATCTTGATCGCATTTGTTGTTGCATTTAAATGCTTTAGCTAGAGAGTTATTTGTATGTTGCATTGAAGTGTTTATGAACTTTATGTATGAACTTGTATTAATTTGGTCTATTCGGTGATGTGTAATGAAGATGAGCCGGCAATGGATGTACGATGACCGATGCTCTCCCCAGTTTGCTAACGGTGTGCAAACTTTTCTACTTGCGGCTGAGGAAAACAAGTGGGCGGATAGTTTTATGCCTTGTCCATGTGCTAGTCGTAAGAATGATCAGAATTACTCTAAGTCAAGAACCATTCATGTCCACCTGTTTGAGTCTGGTTTCATGCTCCACTATAATGTTTGGACCAAGCACGGAGAAAAAGGGGTTATGATGGAAGACAATGAAGAAGAAGAGGACGACGACAGCTATCCTAGCCATGGGTTCCCTGAATACGTTGGTACAACAATGGGGGAAGAAGCTGAACTGGCAATGCGGGAAGAAGCTGAAGAAGAGGCATCAGAGATGAGCCCGCTGATGATCTAGGTCGGGCCATTGCCGATGCAAAGAGAAACTGCACAAGTGAAAAGAAGAAGAAGAAGTTGCAGCGCATGTTAGAGGATCACAATAAATTGTTGTACCGGAATTGCGAAGCTGACAAGAAAAAG
This sequence comes from Triticum urartu, assembly GCF_003073215.2. Classification (NCBI taxonomy): domain Eukaryota; kingdom Viridiplantae; phylum Streptophyta; class Magnoliopsida; order Poales; family Poaceae; genus Triticum; species Triticum urartu. Next base: position 9,263 of record NW_024118286.1, read on the forward strand.
CTGGGCACCACACTGGAATTGCTGCTATGCAAGGAAAAGAATGGTGTATCTGACAAGCGATTTGAAAAGTTGCTGATAATGTTAAAGAAGATGCTTCCAAAGGACAACGAATTGCCTGAGAGTACGTAAGAAGCAAAGAAGGCTGTCTGCCCTCTAGGGTTAGAGGTGCAGAAGATACATGCATGCCCTAATGACTGCATCCTCTATCACGGTGAGTACGAGGATTTGAACATTTACCAGAACACTATTCATAATTTTTACATCATTATCGATATCTAATCACACAACTAATACATGCATATTGATCTCCTTAAAAGTTCAATGATGTGCGGGTAAGCTCCTACCAACGGATCGCGTACGAGCAATTCAAGAGGAAATAGCGGGATTTTTGCTTGACCAGGTCATAGATCCCGAAGGAGAATACCATTGCCCGCTACCGCGGTAATGCCTCCATGTAGGAGAAATTGTATATACCAAATTGTATATAACATGTGTATGTGTGAATGGTGGTGCGAGACATTCGATGATATATATATATA
>NW_024118287.1:0-13641 GCF_003073215.2 Triticum urartu
AGGAGCCCATACGCAGCCGCGCCGCAACTGGCCGACAAGAGCTCGGAGGATTTAAGAGAGGATGGAAGAGAGAAGGGGAACGCGGCGCCGTGGACTGGAGCACGGTCGCGTGGGTGTGTGTGTGGCTAGCAGGGAGAAGAGGCGATGTAGATAAGGCACGCAGTGGGAGATAGCTCTCGGTGTGGATTGCTTTTTTAGTTGGCTGCACCGAGTACCGACTAGAAGCTACTAGATGTTTTTTTAGCATCAGTACAGACACAAGCGCTCATATACACACGCATACACTCATCCCTATGAATGCACACACGCACACCCTATCTCTATAAGCACCTCCGAGAGACTAAGCCGGCATATCATTTTGAGATTTACGAAGCCATCGTAGACGCTTCGTCGTCGACGGGAACGTCTCCTCCCACTGAAAACGCATCGCCGGAAATATAATCTACTAGATGTTGCTATACGTGCCAGCACCGATTGCATTTTATTCTTTCTTCTAAACCAGCACCGATATAATAATTGGCTGTTGTTGTTTGTTGTTACTGTTATAGTTTAATTTCCATGCCTGCCACATCTTATGAATAGATCATGTGATATACAATAATTAAAAGTGAGTAAAATATTTGAATAAATAGTTCGTAAGGGAGAAGATATTTGAAGCTCAACAACACTTGACAATTAAGATATTCCCCACTCTGGATGTTACCGACAACGTTGGTGAGACAGAAAGGAGAGAGGGATGGATAAAGAGTAGAGAGAATGTGGCCACGATGCATCTTGAAGTTCACCTTTCTTTGTAGACAATCCAATCGAAATTTACCTGTGATGGGGAACACATAAAAGCTTGCTTTTTTATGGTGATGTTGGCCAAGTTCAAATAATGCAAACGAAAAGGAACAAAATATAATCTTGCAAATCAAATAACCAACATTTTCTAAAATAATAATTAACATAATAGAAAGCTCTTTGCTTTCGGATATTAACAAAAAATTGTATATAAACAATCCCCATTCAATGCACCATTACTCTTTCGCCCAAAAAATCCTTTTGAAAATTCTAAGAAAACTTTTGAATTAGTTATTAAACCCTTGAATAGTATACAACAATTCCACCGTTTGTATATCTGGCTAGAAACAAATACAACATTCCTCTTCTAGCCGATGACAGTGCTAAGCTGAAGGAGGCGCCATCCAAGGACATCCCTACGACTTTCTCAACTTTATACTACATGGTATGGACATCGAGTGTGTGTGTTTTTTTAAATTGCTTGCTAAAAATAAATGCAACATAATTTAGATTATAATTAGGTATATTTGGAACAAGCATTAGGAACTGCTGAAACTAGCCAAGAAGGTTTGAGGAAGAGCTTGCAAGGTTAATACACTGGCGGGGTCAGCCGACAGATGACGCAAACGCTTCAACGAGATCGAGCGAGCGGCTAAGCTTAGTCGCGTGGAACACTTCGAAGGCCGTGGGCGGTAAGGACAATAAGTATCTATCTATTACTATTAAACAATCAAATAAGAACTTTTTAGGCGCACCCCGCAATTAGCCTCATAACACCGCACGAACCATAAACACCGTACGATTAGATCCACAAATCTCAATCTAACGGTCATCCCTGATCTAATAGCTTCATTGTGTGGACTTGGCAATTTTCGATGAGTGACCATACTCCACCATCCAGAAGCCTTCCCTCGAACTACCGGTCCGGCCTCCCCTACGATCACGCACCCGCATCGTAATCCCTCCTCCAATCACGCAAGGCCCATAGAAAAAAAAGGAAACTGATGTCCGCGCAGACTGCTCCATCTCTCGGCGCTGTCTCTTCTTCCCAACCCTCCATCCGTCCAAAGATTGCGCTTCGGCTAGAGCGATTGCCCAGGCGCAGGCAAGCGATGCAGTCAACGCGGGGCGGCGGCGGCAACTCGATGCAGGGAACGGTGATGGCCAAGGCGTGCACTCCGGCGGGGCTGGCGTGGATCTGGCGGAAGGCAGATGGTTCGGGTCGACGATGGGCGGCGCCGGCGAGTCGGAGGGAAGGCGGTGGCGGCTGAGCTCCTCCATGGCCTGCTGCCTTTCCAGGGAGAGAGAGCTTTAAAGGTGAGGAGATAGAGAAGAACGGATGGAAGAGAGAGGAGGAAGGGCAGGGGCGCGACGGCCTCGACGGTGAACCTCTGGTGGCCACGGTCTCCGGCAAGAGGCAGCGCACGGCATCGGCGCAAGCCTATGGTTGTGCATATTGGGTATGTATGGATCGCTATCAAACCTGCTTACAATTTGGCACGATTTATCCTGCTGTTGGCTATACTGAAGTATTACTACGTACCAAATCAATAATTCTTTGTATTTTCAGGCCACATGCATGTTGATTCCGTCAACACAACACTGGGATCCCTGTAGGTAGAAGCATAAGAATAAGACTGGTCCTCTGATCCCCGTAGGCCTTCAATGCCCATTTAGGAATTAGGACGTTCCAGAGGCACACCACAACCTGAATTTGTAAGGCGCCCCTGATTTAATAGGTATTGTTTGTTTGCAAGTTTGCATTGCCGGCAGATTTTGTTAACCACATCTTTGAGATTTTTTTCCCGTTGATTTTGGTACAGAAACCGAATTACAATACCCCTATAAATTTTTGCGTTACTTTGGTAATTTGGTACAAATTCATCCTCTAGACTGATAACATTTTGTTGGCAAGAGTGTCAAATTTCTTTCTGTATGTACTTGCCTCCTTTCGTTTGTTATTAAAAAAATACCTCCTTTGATTTAAAGGAATCTTGTAGAAATTTATCATTATGACAAAATGGTTCTGATCTGCTATATCTCTATCACCTCCTTGTTGTTGTTAAAATACAATTTAAACGACATGCTATTTTGTATCCATTTAATTTATTTATTTGCAAAACATATTTTAGTTTTATACCACGTGAACTCACACTCACTTGATCAACATTTGAAACGTGTGTTGCACGTGCACGCTTACTAGTCATTACAAACAGAGGGTGTGAACTTGTGGGTATCTTTAGTCATCATTCCTGTAGAAAGAAAATATTTCATGCTCCAAAAAGCGATAATTAGTTTAAACTTATTATCGACGCTTATTAAAAATGGATATAAGAAATGGTGAGTAACGGCACGTAGAGCAAGTTTTGTGATTTTTATTTCGCCCGTTGCAAGGCACGGGCATTTGTACTATTGCGTATATCTATATCTATATCTATCTATATTTCTATATCTATCTATATCTATATTCTATATTTTCTATACTAATTACAGACTCCCTAGAAATTACCACGTTAATCAGTAATTAGGAGCCGTTAATCTGGTGGGATCGAGTTATTACGGTGTAGATTAGCCCAAGAAATTTCCATATTAATCAGAAAATTAGGGCCGTTTATCTGGTGGGGCCGAGTTATTACGGTGTAGATTAGCTCAAAAAATCACCACCACAATTTACATTACTCACATGGTGGAGAAAAAGATCGAAGCTGCACGTAACAAATACCAAACCTGGCCCATCTAAAAACATGTCCATATTCATATATATATTTCACAAAAAAAACATCACGATATCTCTATCCCACGTGAATTTCAAGAGAGGAAATTACGTGGCCTCTCCTTCTCTCAAGCTAAGATTGAATCCTATATTGTTCTAGAAAAAGTGAACAAATTGTAATGATCAAGATTTCAGAAAGAGTCCCACGTTAATAAGTCCAAGAAAAAAACAGAATCTCACGTAAAAAAACTTAGGTAGCTCCCTGTCACTCAATCTCACGTGGTCATCTTATCTCTCCCGCCGTACACAATCCCACCCTCACGCCCTCCAACCCAGCCGCCTCCGATCTACTGAACTCGCCACCACCGCCCTCTCGCGTTCATCCTTCCACTGCCATGATTTTTCGTCCTGCTGTGTTGCCGCCGCAAGCAAACACAACAAGCTTTCCTGCTCCTTGACCCATCTTCTCTCTCTTCATGGATCATCTCGAGCCGATGTTGCAATCATGGCTTCCCCCAGTCTCCTACATCTCCAACCCTTGGTGTGACGTCCCTGCGATCTCTACGGATCCCTTCAGTCTAGATTGCGGCCGTGTCCTCTCGAAAGGTTCATGCAATCCGATTCATTAGTCACAGTTTCTTCTCTCCGCCAGCGCGCCAGGTATGGTTTGGCCGAAGCTCTTACTCCATTGCAGCGCTACCTGTCTTTAGGGCCTCTTTTGCCTGGCGATGCAACACCAAGGACGACCATGCGCTGATAGACTATGTATGTTAATCCAAAAGGAACCAGAGTTCCTATATCAATGGCATCAAGTCGTTTAGATAGAACTTGGCCATGGTGTTCATAGATTTATGCTTGCTGACATTTATAGCACAACAGCCTGCTGCGACATGTTGAGATGATTGCTTCATCCATATGAATTCAGTAGCCGTACGTGTTCTAATTTTCATTGGTTAACGACATAACTTGCAGATCTAATTATCCAGGCACAAACTTAATGCAGTTTTATTAGGTCGTCATCAAGAGCACGTGAAGCATATATCACTTTTTCTATCACTCTTAGATAAATTGTTCTCCTGGACTTCCAGTCTGACATGTCCTCTTTTGATACAAAAAATCACACTGTATTTACATTATGCATTTTTTGCAGGACAACAAGTTTACCAATGTCGATGAATAAACGCCTGCAGCTAGGTGGTGTGCACGGGTCAAGTCTCAAGACCCATATATGTCCAACTGTGTAGGTATGTAGAGACATGTAATTAGCAGTTTTACATTAGATATTTCTAACCATATGGAGATACACTAGCCTTGAATGGTCAGCTGAGGTTGTTCCAGCCATACATATGTACACTTATTGGATCCTACTTAGCACTCCAACTCTTATGTGCATCTAATGATCTAATCCATATCTTTCCAACTAATATCCCCTTGATTTCTCTCACCCCCTTCTAATACAGGTCTGCATTATGATTGATCTATGGTGCACACCAAGTTATTCCACAAAAACGTGGCCAAGGATGAATCTACGACATACGGTGACAGGTGAGAATCGATGCTTGATGAGGTGTAAGTTTGTATTTAATTTTAGATACGGAAATTAATATTCCATGTTTTAGCAAATCGGCACTCTCTGTACTAGATACACAACAGAATAATGTCTATGATTTGATCTATTTTCTTATCATTGTTTCACTACCCATAGTGGTATAGATCTGATTGCTCTTTTCTGGCACCTCAAATATGTCACACAAAGTGAAATCCTTGAAGCAAACTTTATTACTTCATTGAAATCTTATTAGAATTCGTTTTTTCATGACTTTTTAATTTAGCTGTCTAAATAATCTTCCCGTTTTTTCTTTCTTCTTTTGGTATTCAGGCTAACTGTTTGATTGCTGATGCGTGTTTCTGTTCTAACAGCAATGGAGGTGCATTTTGATTGTATTTCAGAAAATACCTGTAACCAGAATTGCAATCTCAGAATGAGAATGATTGTGTGTTATGTTGTTTTTCTTTAATATTATTTTTATATGCTCTCTTCATTTTACTTTAGGTTTACAAATGTTGGTCTGGTAGATAATGCATAAGTTCAGTCTAAACATTTCAGTGTTATAATCATATTTTTTTGTTTCTTGGTATTGATTCACACCACGTCATTGGTGAGAGCCTACTTAACTAATAAATATTATTGTACTAACGTATTTTTCTGGTTAGTTCAAATGCTTTCTTTAATAGTTTTCATTGGACTACAGGCATGGCCTTCTTTGTCTTCGTGGAGCTAGCAGAAATCTGTTTCTGATCAATGAAAGACAATGCAAACATTTACTGTAAGTTTTTATGAGTGTAGATGCTATTTTTTACTACGATTTTAAGACCAATGGCCGATCTAATCTTATTAGTACTGGTAGTTTCACCTATGGTGCTTTTGCCTTCTATATGTGTCGAATTAAGAAAATAGAAATTTTCAGGAGATGATGTAAGTTTGCAAACAACTACTCACGGTATTAGTAAATCATTGCATTCTATTAGTAATGCTTCTCTTAGTACATAACAAAATTATTTTGGGGAGTGACATAATGTTTCTCTCTCTTTCTGTTGATATTAATGGGTGAGTTTTAGTAAAATCTTCAGGTTTGCATGGTGAGATGCATTGTCTTCAGCAAAGGAGATTCAATGTGTTCGGATTTTGGCTCGCAATACATATACATATATATATATACATATATATATATATATATATATATATATATATATATAGAGAGAGAGAGAGAGAGAGAGAGAGAACGGCTTTCCTATCTACACTAGCAGCAGAGTGTGCTATCGGAACCTTTGATTTGCATCAAGATCCGAACCTTTATATGGATAAGGTTCCTATATATTGAATTATGGTAGATCGCATATACCAAAGGGGAAGCCACGTGCTAAACTTTAGAGAGCGCCGGGCCAAAATGGCAACCTATGTGCTGCGATGGCAGTAATATTCAGAGTATGCATGCATCTTCTTTCTAGCATTGGGCCATGAGTATGGACCGTTTGGGTAACCCTATTCTATACGTTTTGTTGTTTTCTTGGCGTTGAACAGTTCCATCCATCCAGATCTATTTTTAGCAAAGATGAACATCTATTGTCTGTATGCACTAGAAACGGTTCGGCACCTTTCGTTTTGTTGGTTTCAGGACGCTGGAGTCAGAAGTCATGCATTCCATTACCAATGCTAAGTATGCTTTCATGACTACATTGTTGTTATTACATGCTAGACTTAGTGAGTCAGAGAGGCATTGATGAGAGGTCGTTACAGTAGCTCCTGGCACTGCAATTTGGTGCAAAGCACCGGCAACACATTGTTCGGATCTGTGATGCGAGTCATCTATCGTCCAAAAATCATGCAATTACCAACTATTAATTCATCTTTGAACTGAAATCTTCTTTTAGTTTTCCTAATCTAGCTGGGCCTGTTACAGCCGTGTTTTCATCACGGATTTGTGCGTCGTTTTCTCTGATTCAGTCGGAAACCAGTGCTGACGAGGATCAACTCAGGTAAACACCAAAATATTGCATGGGTCTAATTGACTGTGTTGAACCACCTACACCCTCTTGCACTTACAGGATGCAACTGAAGGGCCGGTTGCTTTCCATGTCTTGGCCGGTCGAAAAAAAGTAGGGGTACATACAACGAGGTATGGACAAAAGGTTGTATTACAGGGATGGCTGCTCCTCTTTACGATTTCACTATTGGTCAAAGTGTTCGCGTCCCTTCCTATGTGGTAAGTGGTAACTGATGTTGAAACTTGAAAGGCTACTGCTGTCTTGTACTACTATATACTCTGTTACACTATCACGAGGAAGAAGTGTGTTTTTGAAGAATGAGTTCTGGACTGGTCCACGAGCTCGACGAGCAGGTATGCCCCGCGCTTGGTTTGTGCATGCGGCCTGTTCGCTCAATGGCAGCGCATCACAGAAGACCACGCGGAGATGAGGTACTACTACCAGTGCATGAACTGGCATGTATTCCTACTCCTTGTCAATTTGTCCTATTCTGGATTTAGAGCTGCGTTCTATAGAGGCTCGATTTTGATTTGGGAGTATAACCTGTTGAATTACGCGACAGAAGCAAACCGTGACGCGCTGAATTTATTTCATTTCCAATCTTCGTTGAATTTTTCATATTTACATCTCATGGCGTGTTCTTGCTGTCCTCTTAGTGATATTTATTGCTCCTAGTCTAAAGAAAAGGCATCTACTTCGACCAAGGCTGCAGACCTTGATGAAACATCTTCCTATCGTTGCTGCTGCTCGCTGCTACTAGTACTACAGCCCTTAGTTGCTCGAATGGAAGTTTTCCGAGCTGGCCGTGCAAGCAATGGAAGCGGCAGTTCGACCATGATGGGTATTGCTAGGGCTGAAGATGCATTTGCAGGCGCCATGGTCCCTATTGGAGTGCTGGTGAAGATGTTGAGGCCTTGAGTGTCATATCCTCAGCCTCAGGTATGATGCGGGATTTCCAGTTTAGCTATAGAAAAAAGTGTACATCTGTTCATTGTTCTCTTGTTTCAGCGCCTTGATTGTTACACCTCGCATGGTCCACAACCGAGCCAAAGGCCGGGCGCAGGCTGGAGCATTGGCCAGAGCAGCTGCAAAGCAAGGTTCATCCCATGTTGAAGCAAACGAAATTGAACCTGAAGCTATAACTGAATAAAAGATTGAGAAACTGACCTGAAGCTATAACTGAAGCAACGAAAACTGAACCTGCCGCAAGTCTCCAAGGGAAACTGTTTCGTCCACGAGATACTCGTCAAAGGATTGGGTTAAATAACCACATCTCTCTGACTGTGTGGTAAGCTGGGGACCGTAGTAAGCTGGGGACTGTAGTAAGCTGGGGACCCACTTGTAAGTGTCAGATGAGAGGCTAGTTGTTATATATACTCTGGTGGGATCACGGACCGCCTCAAGAGTCAAGATTCGCTAAAGAAATAGGAAGTACTAGCACTGTCAGAATAGGTCAGGTAATCTCTGATCCCAGGATTCCAGGACGTAGGCCACGGGTCGTTCTTTTTAGCCTTCCATCAACAGGAGTAGCAGGTCTAGCGAACCCGTGGGTTTACTTCTTGGCTTGATCTGACGAACCAACCTTGCAAAGAACGTTTCTTTCTTTTTGCATGTGCCATTCGACAGCAAAGTACATTTCAATATAGAATGTTTTCCCCTTCTGACTATATTACACAAGCACGACCTACAAATGGAGTAAAATCATTTTTCGTTGTAAATGCTAGTGGTAATGACTGCTATTTTCTATTTAGTTGCTCGATGGTGCCATCTGAAAAATGATAAAGTAGAGTGAGAGAGTTAGAAAATTTTATGATTCTGCGTACACATGTTATGGGTAAAATTTTGGTTACATTGAACCCAAAAAAGTGCAAGTTGGTATGTATTTCCTTCGTAAAGAAATATAAGGAAAAGTCTAACCGATCTATTAAAAGTTAGCGGAGTATATACCTTAGTGGAGTATATATATAGTGTTACTATTCATCATTCAGGGTGCATAATAAGTTATTCTTCATCCGAGGTAATCTTACGATCATTACATAATTAAATTACGTTTGGAATTTAAATAGTTACATTCCTATTGATTCACTACGTAAAGTTTGACATAAGAAAATAAAAATATAGGTCATAAGACAAGAAAATTTGTAGTTTATGTGTATTTTAGACTATGTTTTTACGTTTGTAATTTTACATAACATAAAATATTTTTTTACGGTGATTATATACTTTCTTACGGTCTCTTTTTGCGTCGGAAATAAAAAAAAACTTACGGAACGTAAAATTACGATGCATTGATGGTAAAATAGAGGGGGTGAAGAATAACTATTTCTCACCCGGGGGGACGAATAACGAGCATTCAATTTTACGTATTGGATGAATATTAACTTCCATGCAAACCTGCCCGGTCGCGCTATTCGTCACCCCGGGTGAGGAATAGTTATTCTTCACCCCCTCTATTTTACCACCAATGCATCGTAATTTTACGTTCCGTAAGTTTTGTCTTATTTCCGACGCAAAAATAAACCGTAAGAAAATATATAATCGCCGTAAAAAAATATTTTATGTTATGTAAAATTACAAACGTAAAAACATAGTCTAAAATACACATGAATTGCAAATTTTCTTGTCTTATGACTTGTATTTTTATTTTTTTATGTCAAATTTTACGTAGTGAATCAATAGGAATGTAACTATTTGAATTCGAAACGTTTTTACGGTCTCTTAGGAATGTAACTATTCATCACCCAGGGTACAGAATAAGTTATTCTTCACCCGAGGTAATCTTACGATCATTTCATAATTAAATTACATTTGTAATTTAAATAGTTACATTTTTATTGATTCACTACGTAAAATTTGGCATAAGAAAATAAAAATATAGGCCATAAGACAAGAAAATTTACAGTTTATGTGTTTTTTACACTATGTTTTTATGTTTGTAATTTTACATGACATAAAATATTTTTTACACCGATTATATATTTTCTTACGGTCTCTTTTTACGTCGGAAATAAGACAAAACTTACGGAAAATAAAATTACGAGGCATTGATGGTAAAATAGAGGGGGGTGAAGAATAACTATTCCTCACCCGGGGTGACGAATAGCGCGACCCTTCAGGTTTGCATGGAAGTTAATATTCATCCAATACGTAAAATTGAATGATCTTTAACTGATGCATCATGGATAAGAGAACTTATTGTGTTACGTGCGAACTTCACATGGCCTCTAATATGTGTCATTCTCATAGTTGCATATATGTAATAAATTGTCGATATATCTTTTGCCTTTGAATAAATAACTATCATATTAACTTCCAAGTGTATGAAAATAACATCCATATTAAATAACATCCAGGTATATCTATGCACTTAGAGTATAGTTCTTATCCTATGCATCATCAATTGTGTATTTCCAATACAAGTGTTTGTTGAACAAATCAAGCTAGCTCTTGGATTTGATGTTTCCTCTGTAGTATATCTTCTTGATGTTATCTTTGAATCCATGAAAAATTAAATTTACATTCCTTGATAACTTTTAGTACATTCATGGTATATGAAGCAGCAGGAAAGGAATTTGAAAGAAACTAATGAAATATCACTTGATATCCTCCTTTTATGTAACATTGCATCCTGTCATATAGCTTCTTTTTTTGCCAAATGTATTTAATTCTAAAGTACATCTATGCACATAAATTATGATAAGAGATTATGCTTTCCATTATTTTGGATTTTATGACATCAGGTTTCATGTATGAGTCCATACAAAAAAAATACACAAGTCATTTTATGTCATCTAAATGGAAATATCACACACACACATATAATCCCATTATTTCCGGTCGTACAATATGGTATACAATATTTTAGATCAATTCACCTAAAATAACAATCCACAAAAACAATAGAAGGTTGAGAACTAATAGACATACAAATGAAAAGATCTGACAGAAAATATGAACACACGTGAAGTACTCTAATCATTAAGTAACTGGACGTATTTAATTATGTGTCGTATGCATGGATTACCATGAAAAATTATAACATGCATGTTTTCAGTGTGAGTTTACATGTAAAGCGTATAACCAGTAATCAAATCCAAAAATTGATCCTCTTTATCCTATGTCCAACCATGGAGAACTATTATATTTTTTGGTGATCAGAAGCATATACCCATGTGATAATCAATTGGTAGTACTTCTATAATTTATGTATTGTCAGAAATTAAACTAGCCCGTGCATCGCACGGGTTGACGACTAGTATATACTAATTGGAAGCACTAATCGGGGCTTCACGTTTATCCTCATTAACTTAGCAAGTTGTTCGTACTATCTCTCCATTAGCTAACCATAGCCGTAGGATAAAATAGGTCAAGAGTCCACGCTATCGGTCCCACTTAAGCTTTGGCAAAAAAAAACTCTTGCACGGGCTGCCCTGTCCCACATAAGCTTTGACAGAAACAAAAACTCTTACACGGGCTGCCAAAAACACATCTACATTGCAGTAAAAAAATGACTTGGCCGATTCGGCTCCACAAAGTCACGAACGTCTCCCGGCAAGATTCTCATCTTCCTCCTCTGCGCGTCTCCTCTGATGTTTCCACATCGCATAAACTTCCACGCTGCATCCATCTAAATAGGATTTCAACCACCAGCTACATGTTCCCTTCCTCAACAGCAATTGAATCTAGCAAGCCGGCAGCCGTCACCACATCCTGAGAAGCCTACAATATTAACTGGTGCATGCGGGTAAAAATATCAGATAAGTTTTTCTGTGGTCATGCCTCCGCGCGGCAGCAGCGGCCAAACCCGCACCTCTACTTTTGCCGTTGCGGGTCTTCCATCGGCCACGCAGCACACGCTCCAAGCCTCCCCATTCACGTTTCCATTGATTCCCTGTCCACGCCGTGACCCATCAGCGCCGGGGTCTTTTCCGTCTAGATAATGCCCCTTCGCACGTTCTTCTCAGCCCAGTTCACACGGGAGGAGCAGTGTGATTTTAGCCCCTGAGTGAAAAGGGCAGTCTGAGCCGTCTGATGAGGGCTTTGTATGCTGCAGGAAGGAGCAACTGGGCCTATTGCTATCAAGTAATTAATATTCTTATTATTTTCTTGATTTGTTTGCATGTGTGGGGATAATTACGCTGACTTGAAGTTAAATCCGATGTTTTCTGTTTATCTGAAGTGCCCAGATTCAAGGAATTACAATCTATAAATTTGGTTAATGTACGTTGCATCCCTATACACGGAGTGCAGATCAAGTATCTGAATATAAGGTCTGAACTAAGTCCCAAGAATTGGTAGAGACGATACTGTAGGTGACCAGGGGCTATACTTTTTGTGAGTTGACTATACTTTTTGTGCAGTGCACGACTAATGCTAGTTTTCTATACTTCAATAATAATTCAAGAAATTTGATTGCTATGTTTTATATCTATTTGTGTTTTCACAAACTACTAACGGTATTGTATTTCATGTCGACCAAGTGTTGTCCAGATATTTTTCAGTCTATACATGGTTTTCATATTTATTTTCACCTACAATTAGCTTAAGTTTGTGCTTGCATCAATTGCTCATGAAATATATCCCTTAACGAACACAACAAATAACACCGCATGCATGGTCCAGTTTTTCACAAGATCAATCCCATCAGCTTTGTATTCAGCTAACTGCAGTATGTATTGTCAATCATCATTTTGAAATTTCTAGATGAAACATTGATTTCTTACAGTGTTTTTGTTAATTTTCCTGATAGAAAACATAAAAAAATTGTACAACATGAGGAGCTATTGTGTATAACTTTTCACTTACGAATTAGAGTATAACAAAAGAAAGAATCTGATATCGAAGTAAAATTTTACAAATTGACAAACAGTCACATTAATAATTGAGGTAGTGATCAGCTAAAATCTTCGCAAAGCTTTGTTGTTCCTATCCAGTTTCTCTAAGTGATATATTTGATATTTATACTACACGTTTGTGTTGCTTTTTGGAAACAAAGATTCTGATATTGTACTAATGAATGAAAAATATGTAAATATATTACATTTTCTCTATTATGCTTAAAAGATTTATTTCCATATTGTATATTGGATTGCACTCTAATGGTTTAATGATATAAAAACCCTAGCCCATGGAGATGCACGGGTTGATGACTAGTTCTCTAAATCTGAACATGCAAACCAAGTGCAGCTCTTTAAGAGCATCTCCAATAGATGATGCAAATTTGGAGATGTAAAACTAGGTGTTCTATAATTTACATCTCCAAAACCTTCTTTTTACATCTCCGGAAAAGAGTCAACTCCAACAGATGATGTATATTTGTGACATAAAACTACAACTCCAACAAATGATGTATTTGAAGATGTAAAACTAGTGCACTGAACCTACAGTCTATCAAAACTATCAAAACTCGCGTGGTCCCGCTGCAGCTCGTCGGGGCCGGTGGGGATGGCCGGAATCGGTCGGCGGCAGAAAGGAATGGGTAGGGGAGGTCAGAGGAAGCGAAACCGGTTGCAGTAGCACGGGGCGGCGCCTGTAATCGTCTGACGACAGCGCCGGAAAGGGGATCGGGCAGGTGGTGGGGACGCGTGGGGCGGGGGGGC